>NW_007378645.1:58785-91930 GCF_000475195.1 Diaphorina citri
AAAACTCAACTGATTGGCAATAAGGAGTACGAAAATTAGCTGACTGACCTCCAGGCAATATGCAAAACAGCGGTTTACATCGTTTGGTGAAAGAAATTTTCGGAAAAGTCGTACCATTTTCCAATAGTACAGGAATCGTACACCTTGTTGCCAATCAGTTGAGTTTTATGATCCCAAAAGTGGTTTTTCCTGTACTACTGGAAAATGGTACGACTTTTCCGAAATTTTCTTTCACCAAACGATGTAAACCGCCGTTTTGCATATTGCCTTTTGGTCAGTCAGCTAATTTTCGCACTCCTTATGGCCAATCAGTTGAATTTTGTGTAATCAGTTTTTTAGGTATACCCTCGTAGACGGGCGACTTTTAGCAGAGCGTTGTCGCCTGCAAAACCAAATCTATGAAAATAATAGGAGATCCTCTATTGACTATTGAGTCTATTGCCTCTATACCTATCAATTTCATCGTGTAAACGTACCTTTGCGACCTATATTCCTCAAAGCAAGGTAATATCCAGAACACATTACAAGCAAATCATAGGTATAAATACTTAAATGAGAGAAAAAAATTGCTCGTTTACCAGAATAGTTCTTTTTTCCTCTTACTTCAGTTTCTTCAGAACGTGGGACCCATAATACTTCCTCGGTGTAATCCTCTAAAGCTAAAAGCTCACTTGCTCAGTGCACATCCTTATGTCATTTCCTACAATAGATCCGTATTCAATTTTTCCCCTTCACATCTCTCCCTATTTTTTCAATTCAGATTTTTCTTCTTTGAGACATGTCGAGGATGTCATTTATCCACAGACGTAATGTGTTTGTCAGTGTGTTTATCGAGAAGTATGTGCATAATATTATACACCTATGTACATTTATAAGTAGGTAAATAGATTTTATACATCGAAAAGTACATATATTATAATAGGTAGGTACATAAAACGGTGTCATGACATTTTCCCTGTTATTTTAAGGCGGTCTCTTCTTGAAATCTTGTATGCCGCATCCATTTTTGTTAGGACTATTGTACTGAATACTGTTATAACTAAAGTTAAAGAATATTGTGCACACAAGGCACCATTTTATGAATAAAGAGGAGCCCTATAAAACTGTTAGCACAATGGAACAACTTGTTCTAAGCTGACAGTCTAAATAAAGCCCTACTTATACTACAATATATTAACATATTTACTCGTACTTTTACTTATATTTACCTACCCACTTACAAAATAACAAGAAGATTTGTCCATAGGAAAGAAATACCAGCAAATAAAATGACATGGGAAAGAGAAGAAAATGTAATTTTGTAATATTATGCTAGGAGCTTCAGTTTTGAATAAAATGCGTAGCGTAGGTAGCATCCCACGTAATGCTTAGAGTAGCAACAATCTAAGCTGACAGTCTAAATAAAGCCCTACTTATACTACAATATATTAACATCTAGGTATTTATTCGTACTTTTACTTATATTTACCTACCCACTTACTTACACAATAACAAGAAGATTTGTCCAGAGGAAAGAAATACCAGCAAATAAAATGACATGGGAAAGAGAAGAAAATGAAATTTTGTAATATTATGCTAGGAGCTTCAGTTTTGAATAAAATGCGTAGCGTAGGTAGCATCCCACGTAATGCTTAGAGTAGCAACAATACCATTTACATATATAAAAAATCTAAATAAAGTCATGTGTAGCTTAAAATATAAAACAAGTTCCGCGCGAGTACACTGAGATTGACATTTTTAATGTGAAGCCTTTTTTTTCGACATAAAAAAATGTCGAAAAGAGACGGGAAAAAATAATTTATTATTTTCCCCCCCATATCCCCTCGTATTTTTTCCCTCAGCATAAAAAATATTCTGAAACATGGAGAGTAAATAAAAAAAAAAAATAATAATACTAAATACCTATGAAAGTTACATTTTTTTGTTGTGAATTAAGTGGAAATTAGAGAATGAGAAGAGTGAATTCATTAACAATTCAAATGCGAATGATATTCAGGATTATGTTTTAGGGACTGGGGATTAGTTAAAGTGTATGAGGGTATGGATATGGACATGGTCACCAGAGTATAATGTTCAACGTTGCTTAACGAAAAAGGACTATCCGAAACCGATGTTTCCTTTAAAAAAATAGATAAAGTGAACAAATTGTATGAACGCCGTTTAACTATGTGAGTATTTTGTTTAGTTTGAGATAATGGTCAAGTACGATATCATACATATTTCTAGACATGGTCTTCACTTGACTGGAGTGGATTATGGAACCTAGATAAAGTGAACAAATTGTATGAACGCCGTTTAACTATGTGAGTATGCAATGTGGAACATTTAAATCATAGGCTATTTTTATCGAACTTCTCTTTCGTTATGCTGCAACTTCGTTATTCTTGTTAAGTTGTTGGTGTTGTTTTTATTATTATTATTATTATTAATATATCCACTTTATTTATTAGTCCAATATAATAAAGGTAAATAATGCAAAGTATGGGCAATATTTGGCAACATACTTCACATGAAAGTAGGTACTCCATTCTTCCTCTGCAAGCACTCTTCTTATTATTCTCTTATATTATTATCAGAGACAACCACAATATGACGTTTATTTTTCCAAAATATGACTCTAAAAATATGACCTTTATGACCTTTATTTTCCTCAATTTTCGTTAGGTAGGTACCTATGCTGCAACTTTGTTATTCTTTTTAAGTATTTTATTATAATTTGTTGTTGTTGTTGTTGTTGTTGTTGTTGTTGTTGTTGTATTATTATTATTATTCAAATTTTATTTTAAATAAAGTCCAGAGTAAGATTTTTTGGCATACACAATAACTTCTGTCCCACAACTCCCTAAAAAACTGCACTTTCAGGGAATTTGTAAAGAAGTGATCCTAGGATTGCATTTTGATCCGGATATTTTTCAGTGTTCTTTTTACCTTTTCCTTTCCCGAATTTCACGTTCTGCCCGTTAAATTAATGGCCAGCGTCTCTTCACGAGGCAGAAGCCATTAACCAAAGGAAACTTTGTTAACATACACAATAACACACATGTTTGGAGTGGGGATGCATGTAGGTATGTACATCAAAAACCTCAGGAAAACGTGATCTTGAAAAACTTCAAACTGTTGAAAAACTACAAGATTTTGTTGCTATCAGTGTAGGTTGTAGGAAATCTTATAATAGATCATCTCAGATGTCGGAATCTTAAGGCACTTGTAGTGAATACAGACGGGTATGACAAAACAAGGAAAAATCCCAACTCTCAAGGTAGACGCATTCAAAGTTTAGCGTAAGTATTTGATGCATCTGAGTACCAAGGTATGTAGAATTGTGTCTTTTCACAATTATTCTGATGTCTGATGAGATCATCATGCATACCTACCACCTCTCAAGGTAGACGCATTCAAAGTTTAGCGTAGGTATTTGATGCATCTGAGTACCAAGGTATGTAGAATTGTGTCTTTTCACAATTATTCTGATGTCTGATGAGATCATCATGCATACCTATATCACTGAGTGATAGATCATCATGCATACCTATATCACTAAGTGATAATTCAAAATTTAATGTGAATTCACTCAATCGACAGTTACCGACCAGATTTTTTTTTTTCAGTCTCAGAAAAAGGCTTTCAACTTTTTAGTTTGATGGCAAATTATAGGTTGGTACATCACTGTAAGACGTGACCATACCCAGAGATGAATTTTTATCTCCTTTCTAGGTAGCAAAGGTCGCAAGAAACACGACTATATTTATGAGCTGAGATAACAAATATTATCATAAGAGCATCGTGCCGCTATTTTTCTGTTGCCTCCTCCTCCCCCTTCTCCTCTTTCTACTCCACATTCCTATTATACTCCTTCTCCTAATCCTCCTTTTCTTTCCTGTTCTCCTACTACTCCTCCTCTTTCTCCTCCTCTTCCTCAACCGACTCTATTTTGTACACTTAATATAAGAAATTCCCATTAGAAACTTGAAAGACATGTGGAAAACTGAAGCAGAGCTGTCCAACATCGAGAAACGAACGGGCGGGATAGTGTGGTCTGAAAGCCTGTCCTCTCACGCTCGCACACATCAGTGACCTTTTTTCCTAGATTCTCAGGAAAATCGACAAAATTGACAGGCTATGCCTCGAGAATTCAACGGCCTATCCTCTGTCCCACAGGCTTAACATTCTCGCGCACGGACTAGCCCTCTCCTAAGAGAAACCAAAGCATGCCGCATGCTGAACAGTCCTGACATGCCGGATCTACCTATGCCACACATCGTGCACGGAAAGCATACCAAGCAGCCTCATTAGCATGCAAGATGAGAGCATGATGGTTTGACAAAGCGCCAATGTTATGTCGCTCACCGAGAATTCAACGGCCTATCCTCTGTCCCACAGGCTTAACATTCTCGCGCGACGGACTAGCCCTCTCCTAAGAGAAACCAAAGCATGCCGCATGCTGAACAGTCCTGACATGCCGGATCTACCTATCCCACACGTCGTGCACGGAAAGCATACCAAGCAGCCTCATTAGCATGCAAGATGAGAGCATGATGGTTTGACAAAGCGCCAATGTTATGTCGCTCACTAAGAGAAACCAAAGCATGCCGCATGCTGAACAGTCCTGACATGCCGGATCTACCTATGCTACACGTCGTGCACGGAAAGCATACCAAGCACCCTCATTAGCATGCAAGATGAGAGCATGATGGTTTGACAAAGCGCCAATGTTATGTCGCTCACATTAATCTAAGTCCGCATATATTTTGAGCTTTTTTTTTCGTGTAGGGCACTGTAGGGAGTTAAAATTTCAGTCTATCTTTAAAGAAAACATCTGACGTATTTTTTAAGAACTTGTGAGCCCAATTGAGGTCCTACTTTATTGGTTGCACTGTTCACTCAGTCTCGTGAGAACAATTGAGTAGATAGCTACTTTAGGAGCGCTCTAGTGACCTTGTGGGTGGCTAAGTGGCTTTAAAGGTTTTAAAATCTGAATATTTATTAGCTGTGTGAAATTGTGTAAATAATTTATGGATAAGCACTGCGCGCCTTGTTATGCCTATGTATAAACACAAAATATTGTGAAGAGGCTCTTAAAAGTACTTTCACAGATACGCTACCTTAGTTTATGATATGATGAAGTAAGAGATTTATAGTTAAAACTGTTGAGCATAATAATATAATGGTACCTACCAAGTCCCAAGCTGGCTCTAAATAAAGGACTTATACTTATCAAGGATATGAAAACGTATTATAAGGATGTAATACTGGAAAGGATAACGTATAAATCATCCAAGCGATACCTGAAACTGGTTCTTGTTATGCCTATGTATAATTATACACAAAATTGTGAAGAGGCTCTTAAAAGTACTTTCACAGATACGCTACCTTAGTTTATGATATGATGAAGTAAGAGATTTATAGTTAAAACTGTTGAACATATAATGGTACCTACCAAGTCCCAAGCTGGCTCTAAATAAAGGACTCATACTTATCAAGGATATGAAAACGTATTATAAGGATGTAATACTGGAAAGGATAACGTATAAATCATCCAAGCGATACCTGAAACTGGCAGTATGAAGTGGCAATATGGTGGAAAATAAAATAGGTAGGTACCTACCTACCTGACTATGAGGTCTGAGCAGGGACAACATTATCTAAATTGTGTCGTGCAATAAATTTACCTAAGACAATGTCTTTACTTGGGTAGTGTGCATATTTTCCATGTCTATTTGTGCATACTTTTACATGATTTTTACGTGCATGGTCGAGATCTTTTGGTGAGATGTACCCAACAGATCTTTGGGTGCAGATAAAGGATAAATCAAAAAACAGGTGGTCAAATCCCAAGAAAGTCTAGACTCTAGAGTACTCTAGACAAAATAATAATAATAAAGATAAATAAATGGCAATATTTCTTTGCTATAGCTAGATATAGAGAGAGCTTTGCGAAAACCAAAGGTCAATTTAGTGGGTGGCAATATGGTGGAAAATAAAATAGGTAGGTAGGTACCTACCTAACTATGAGGTCTGAGCAGGGACAACATTATCTAAAAAATTGTGTCGTAACAATAAATTTACCTAGGACAACGTCTTTACTTGAGTAGTGTGCATATTTTCCATGTCTACTTTTGCATACTTTTAGATGATTTTTACGTGCATGCTTGAGATCTTTGGTGAGATGTATACAGACCTTTGCATGTGGATAAAGGGTAAATCGGTTGCATCCCAAGAAACTAGACTCTCGACCAAAAAAGAAAAAAAATTGCTGTAGCTATAGAGAGACCTTGTTCTTTTTACTTTATCGACCAAGAATTATTGGGGCTTTTGAGTGGAATTGAGTTTTTCTGGAATAGCCAATGGTAATATGTAGGTAGGTACCTACTACGTAGGTAAAAAAAAGGATTAGGTATCTATTAGGTACTCTTTCAAACAGAATCTGAAAAGGAAACTTCCCTCACCTCTTCAGCTTGATAAGACAAATAAAAAGCATTAAGTTTTTTAGAGGTACTCTTTCAAACAGAATCTGAAAAGGAAACTTCCCTCACCTCTTCAGCTTGATAAGACAAATAAAAAGCATTAAGTTTTTTAGAAGAATTAGAAGGTATAGTAGGTATAGGTACCTTTTGTATTCAGACATAATGTCACTAGATGTCCATTGTATAAGATTCTCTCCAAGCTGTTTCAAGATCTTGAAGATTCCACTAATCCACTGGAGAAACAATTTGTCGTTAACAAGAAATTCAAACTTTTCTTTCAGGAAGAAAACAATAAAATATCACCTGGAAAAAAAAGAAGAGAAAATTTTTAATTAAAGAAAGAAAAGCTGTTAAGTTTGTCTTGTCTCTTTTTGTTTTATTACAGATATATATTTTTTTTCAGGAAGAAAACAATAAAATATCACCTGGAAAAAAAAAAGAAGAGAAAATTTTTAATTAAAGAAAGAAAAGCTGTTAAGTTTGTCTTGTCTCTTTTTGTTTTATTACAGATATATATTTTATTTTTTTGCTCAAATTTAATTTCCATTGATTAATCTTGTCTTTGGTTAGAATTGAATTAGAATTTTTTTTTTCTCACTTTTGTATTTTTTTTTCTCTACAAGCAATTGTTCTTTTCAATTTACACAGATTTACCTGTGGAAAATAATTTTCTGTGGTTAAGTTCCCAATTGGTACTTACCTAGGTACCAATAGCTGCAATGTGAAATAATTTCTTTTGTATCCTATTGGGGTTTTGTACAGCTTTTTCATAAAATAACTCAACACCTGTTTCAGAAAGGTTAGAATATAATTTTATCAACTCCTGGATAAATAGGGATTGAAAAACCTCAAAGACAAAGGTTTGTAAATGTTTTGTGAATTTTTGGTGAGGATTAATTTTGACTCTCCCAGACCACAATGTTAAACCCTAAGGAAAAAATGTCAGAAAAAATTACAGATGAAAATGAAATAAACCCAAAGTTTTTTGTAGGTCTAAGTAGGTTTTTGAAATCCTAAAAGCCGAGCCTTTGACTATAATTTTTATGCTTCTGAAGCAGAAAAAGGTATTCCTCTATTTTTCGTACATTAAAAAAATAAATTAGGTATGTACCCTTTAATATTTCTATTCAAAAACAGTGGATATTCTTTCAAAATAATAATAATAATTAATAAAAATTCATGCCACTACATACTTACATACGTACATAAATTCGTACCTAAATGTTTCATCAGAATTTTCAGAGAGATCTCTCTCTCTCTCTCCATATCTTTCCCTCTCTCTTCTATCCTCTGGGAAATATCATCAAAATTCCTATAATAACTCCTTTTACCATTATACCACGAGTATAAAGATAAATTATACCTACCTACCTACCTACATATCTATACCTATCAAATAATAAATTTAATATCCGACCTTATCCGAAAAAAATCTCCTTTTCTTTCATTATCACCCATTTCCCTCCTCCAGTCATCCTCTCTCCCTCTTTTATCTTTTCCTTCTCTCCCTCTCATATCTATACCTATCAAATAATAAATTTAATATCCGACCTTATCCGAAAAAAAAATCTCCTTTTCTTTCATTATCACCCATTTCCCTCCTCCAGTCATCCTCTCTCCCTCTTTTATCTTTTCCTTCTCTCCCTCAAATCTCCTTTTCTTTCATTATCACCCATTTCCCTCCTCCAGTCATCCTCTCTCCCTCTTTTATCTTTTCCTTCTCTCCCTCTCCTTTCCCAAATTTCACTTCCTCTCTCTCTCTCTTTTTCTGTCTTTCTCCCCCGAAATTTTTCCTAATCTCTCTTCCCTTTCTCTCTCTCTCTCCCTTCTCCCTAGTTCTCTCCCCAAAACTTTATCTAATATCTCTCTCCCTTTTCATTTCTTTCTTTCTCTCTCTGTCTCTCTCTCCCTCCCTCTCTCTCTCCCTCTCTCGCCCTCTCTCTCTATTTCTTTCTCTCTCTCTCATTTCATTTCCCTTCGACAACATAAAAACCACAAAACGTGTTTTGAGTGTGTGCTCTTTCTTCGTTCTCTTCTCCTCCTTCTTCTTCAACTTCTTCTTCTTCTTCTCCTCCTCTTCCTCCTCCTTCTTCTCCTCCTCCTTCTTCTTCAACTTCTTCTTCTACTCCTCCTTCTTCTTCTTCTTCTCCATCTCCTACTTCTTATTCATCTTCTCCTCCTCCTTCTTCTTCTTCTTCTCCTCGTCTCCATGACGAGTGTTCCAAAGCTACATGCCTTGAGGCCCTAAAGTTTATGTGAGCACAGGAGTAAACGTGGCGTAGGTATACCTACCTACTCATGCTACCTACCTAGTACCTACTCTTTACAGCTACTTCTCCTACCTACACCTCCCTATCTATTTACTCTAAAAAAAACCTACCCTCTGTATAATACCCATTACCTATATTATTATATTTCCGTTACCTACCCTTTGTAACTACATCTACTTCTTTTACTAGGTGGCTATGTAGGTACCTAAGTATAATAAATTTATGTGCTTGAGTAACAAAAGTTCTCATTTTTCTACTCTTTTTCTGTCTTTCTCCCCCGAATTTTTTCCTAATCTCCCTTCCCTTTCTCTCTCTCCCTTCTCCCTAGTTCTCTCCCCAAAACTTTATCTAATATCTCTCTCCCTTTTCATTTCTTTCTTTCTTTCTCTCTCTGTCTCTCTTTCTCTCTCTCTCCCTCCCTCTATCTCTCTCCCTCTCTCGCCCTCTCTCTCTCTCCCTCTCTCTCTCTTTCTCTCTCTCTCATTTCATTTCCCTTCGACAACATAAAAACCACAAAACGTGTTTTGAGTGTGTGCTCTTTCTTCCTTCTCTTCTCCTCCTCCTTCTTCTTCAACTTCTTCTTCTCCTCCTCTTCCTCCTCCTTCTTCTCCTCCTCCTTCTTCTTCAACTTCTTCTCCTCCTCCTTCTTCTTCTTCTTCTTCTTCTTCTTCTTCTCCTACTTCTTATTCATCTTCTCCTCCTCCTCCTCCTCCTTCTCCTTCTTCTTCTTCTTCTTCTTCTTCTCGTCTCGATGACGAGTGTTCCAAAGCTACATGCCTTGAGGCCCTAAAGTTTATGTGAGCACAGGAGTAAACGTGGCGTAGGTATACCTACCTACTTTCTCTCTCTCTCCCTCCCTCTATCTCTCCCTCTCTCGCCCTCTCTCTCTCTCTTTCTCTCTCTCTCATTTCATTTCCCTTCGACAACATAAAAACCACAAAACGTGTTTTGAGTGTGTGCTCTTTCTTCCTTCCTTCTCTTCTCCTCCTCCTCCTTCTTCTTCAACTTCTTCTTCTCCTCCTCTTCCTCCTCCTTCTTCTCCTCCTTCTTCTTCAACTTCTTCTTCTTCTCCATCTCCTACTTCTTATTCATCTTCTCCTCCTCCTCCTTCTTCTTCTTCTTCTTCTTCTTCTTCTTCTTCTTCTCGTCTGCATGACGAGTGTTCCAAAGCTACATGCCTTGAGGCCCTAAAGTTTATGTGAGCACAGGAGTAAACGTGGCGTAGGTATACCTACCTACTCATGCTACCTACCTACTCTTTACAGCTACTTCTCCTACCTACACTTTAGGTATACCTCCCTATCTATTTACTCTAAAAACCTACCCTCTGTATAATACCCATTACCTATTATTATACAGGGTGACCCAGAGTTACTTACCTACTCTTTACAGCTACTTCTCCTACCTACACCTCTCTATCTATTTACTCTAAAAACCTACCCTCTGTATGTACCTATTACCTATTATTATACAGGGTGACCCAGAGTTACCTACCTACTCTTTACAGCTACTTCCCCTACCTACACCTCCCTATCTATTTACTCTAAAAACCTACCCTCTGTATAATACCCATTACCTATTATTACATATATTTCCGTTACCTACCCTTTGTACCTACACCTACTTTGTACCTTTGTACCTACATCTACTTCTTTTACTAGGTGGCTATGTAGGTACCTAAGTATAATAAATTTATGTGCTTGAGTAACAAAAGTTCTCATTTTTCTTCTACCTACACCTCCTTATCTATTTACTCTAAAAACCTACCCTCTGTATAATACCCATTACCTATTACTATATTTCCTTTACCTACCTACCTACCCTTTGTACCTACATTCTACTTCTTTTACTAGGTGGCTATGTAGGTACCTAAGTATAATAAATTTATGTGCTTGAGTAACAAAAGTTCTCATTTTTCTGCACGCGCGAATATTTGGGCCCTCATTTGGGTCAAATTGGGGGTAATTTAACTATAAAATTTCGTCTTTCGAGGTCCCGGAAGGGTTCGTTTTCCTAGTCAGTTCAAACTGCAAAATGGTATTACATACCTACCTAGGTACCTACCATCAAAATTAAATTCTCTCTCTCTTATAAGTCACGTTTTTGAAACATCATCACTTCATCACTCTTTAGAAGTGACAGAGATAACGTAATGAGCCGGGAAAGAGAGAGAGAGAGAGAGAGAGAGAGAGAGAGAGAGAGAGAGAGAGAGAGAGAGAGAGAGGGAGAGAGTACCATCAAATTAAATTCTCTCTCTCTCTCTCTCTCTCTCTCTCTCTCTCTCTCTCTCTCTCTCTCTCTCTCTCTTATAAGTCACGTTTTTGAAACATCATCACTCTTTAGAAGTGACAGAGATAACGTAATGAGCCGGGAAAGAGAGAGAGAGAGAGAGAGAGAGGGAGGAAGAGAGAGATAATGGTATGATTTATACCTGAAACGTTACACCTTACTTACCCCTAATGTACACAAACATAGGTATGACATTACTCGTACATTCCTATTTGTATAATACCTATCTAGAAATATGTATAATATTATTAATCTATGAAAAATATGGAATCTGCATTATGTATCTGTGTATGTTATGTAAATATGAACTATAGGTATCTACATTGTCAATCATAATGTAGGTACCTCTACCTACACACCCACCCAATATAATATACCAGTAGGTAGGAAATATGTTTATTGTTTATACCTCTATATTAAAGAGGAGATAAGATAAGTGTGAGGGGTGTATTTATTTATTTTTCTTTAAATGAAATAAGAACAAGGAAGGAGAAGGCGGAGGAGAAGAAGTAGAGAAACAAGGAGAAAGAGGAAAAAAAGAAGTATAATCAGAGGAAGGAATGAAGAAGAACAAGAAGGAAACGAGAAAAAAAGGAAAAAAAACAGGAGGAGGAGAAGAAATAGGAGGAAAACGAAGGAAGGAGATGAGCTAAGAAGAATAACAAATTCCCGTTCCTGAAGGAAAAGACGAAAAGGAACAAGGAAAAAGAAGAGGAGGACAATACAACAAGAAGAAGGAAGTGTGAGATAAGAAAAGAACAAAGTAATAAACAGTGTAATGCAGAAATAGGCAGAAGAAGCATGTAACAATAGAATGACAAAATACCCCCGGGGCTTAAGTCACGTTTTTGAAACATCATCACTCTTTAGAAGTGACAGAGATAACGTAATGAGCCGGGAAAGAGAGACAGAGAGAGAGAGGAAGAGAGAGATAATGGTATGATTTATATACCTGAAACGTACACCTTACCTACCCCTAATGTACACAAACATAGGTATGACATTACTCGTACATTCCTATATGTATAATACCTATCTAGAAATATTATTAATCTATGAGAAATATGGAATCTGTATTATGAATCTATGTATGTTATGTAAATATGAACCATATCTACATTGTCAATCATAATGTAGGTACCTCTACCTACACACCCACCCAATATAATACCAGTAGGTAGGAAATATGTTTATTGTTTATACCTAAGGAACAAGGGAAAAGAAAAAGAGGACAAGACGAGAAGAGAAAGGAAGTGTGAGATAATAAGGAAGAAAAGAACAAAGTAATAAACAGTGTAATGCAGAAATAGGCAGAAGAAGCATGTAACAATAGAATGACAAAATACCCCCGGGGCTTTCCTGTGTCATATTCTAGGGTGCACCCCACTTTTTGTTTTGGTGCCCCCCCGTCGTGAAAACCTCTTAGTCCCATTTACACCACAGCCTGAAGATCCCCGTTTGCCCATTAAATACACAACAGCCTACCCATAGAATAAAAAGCCCCTCTTACCCCTACCCATTAAACACAACAGCCTACCCACAGAATAAACATCCTTTTGGGGTTTGTCACACTTCCCACTAATAAGATTTAGGAGAGAACAAAACGGGTTTCCGCAGTTGTGACTCATGGAGACATAGCACATCATAACTCTCTCGAGAAAAAAAGGAATAGTTGCTCGCTCAGTGCATTGATATATTGAATCTCCCTCACAAAATAATCGTAAGGGCCATTAGACCATAGTTCGCCTGAAGAACCATCATTTCAATGAGACCCTAAAATTAACAAATTTTGCTATTTGTGTTTTGATACTTTAATTTAATTTTAATTTAATTTATTTATTTGACGGGTCACAAAACCCAATAATACAAAATTACATCAACAAGAATACAAAAAGAACAAGTAACAAAGACAAAAAACTGGAATGGTTTTTCTTACTTGCTGGTGTTCCCATGTTAACCCACCACTCGCCCATCTCATGAGAGCCATATTACGGGATGGACATACAGACTACACGAGTCTAATGTGGCAGTTGTTTCATTGATACAAAAAAAGCAATAGATCAAATTCTTTTTGTACCTCTTAGAGCAGGATTTACAAATTTTATTCCATTCTATGATTCTATTATGTTCTGTTTCATTATTTATATTCTATGCCTATTGGTTAATTCTTGACATTAGCTAACAACTATTCTCTTCTATAGCATTCTTTTCTATTCTGTTCTGTATCATTCTA
Source organism: Diaphorina citri (assembly GCF_000475195.1). Lineage (NCBI taxonomy): Eukaryota > Metazoa > Arthropoda > Insecta > Hemiptera > Psyllidae > Diaphorina > Diaphorina citri. The sequence continues at coordinate 72,042 of NW_007378645.1, forward strand.
TTCTATGTAGCGCTCCGCCCCGCCAAATCAAGAAAATTTGGCATTCTATTCTGTTCTATTTCATTTGAATTAATTCTCTTCTGTATCATTCTATTCTATTTCATTTGAATTTATTCTCTTCTGTATCATTCTATTCTATTCTATTTCATTTGAATCTATTCTCTTCTGTATCATTCTATTCTGTTCTATTCCATTCCACAGATCCGTGATCACACGTTCGAGCGTATTCAAACCCTATGGAATATTCTGCCTCTAGCGTCTCTCCTCAAGACACGCAACATTAGGAAACGTCACTGGAACAGCCTGCGAGATGTTATGAAGACGGAGTTTGATGAGACCGCCCCTGAGTTTACGTTGGGGCAAATCATCAAACTCAAATTTCAGAGCTTTGCAGAGAGTAAGAATGACCATAGTTACGAAAAATTTGGCACAAGGAAAAAAAACCGACTATGTTAAGATTCTTACATAATCTTCGGTGAACTCAAGGAACAAGGGAAAAGAAGAAGAGGACAAGACGAGAAGAGAAAGGAAGTGTGAGATAATAAGGAAGAAAAGAACAAAGTAATAAACAGTGTAATGCAGAAATAGGCAGAAGAAGCATGTAACAATAGAATGACAAAATACCCCCGGGGCTTTCCTGTGTCATATTCTAGGGTGCACCCCACTTTTTTCGGTGCTCCCCGTCGTGAAAACCTCTTAGTCCCATTTACAGCACAGCCTGAAGATCCCCCTTTGCCCATTAAATACACAACAGCCTACCCATAGAATAAAAAACCCCTCTTACCCCTACCCATTAAACACAACAACCTATCCACAGAATAAACATCCTTTTGGGGTTCGTCACACTTCCCACTAATAAGATTTAGGAGAGAACAAAACGGGTTTCCGCAGTTGTGACTCATGGAGACATAGCACATAACTCTCTCGAGAAAAAAAGGAATAGTTGCTCGCTCAGTACATTGATTAAATATTGAATCTCCCTCACAAAATAATCGTAAGGGCCATTAGACCATAATTCGCCTGAAGAACCATCATTTCAATGAGGCCCTAAAATTAACAAATTTTGCTATTTGTGTTTTGATACTTTCTATGTCTTCTTCTTCTTCTTCTTCTTCTTCTTCTTCTTCTTCTTCTTCTCTTTTTTGAGATTTCATCTAAACCCATCCCGTAACAAACTAACAGTCACACTAACGTAGCTTCAACAGGATAGATGCTCTATTTCACGAATGCAGTGCAGTTTCAATCAAATTATCAAAAGATATTCAGAGAAGTATTATCATTCGCTTTTCCAATTCAGGGATTTCGATATTTTTGTCCAGGCGAGAGCCTTGACCACTACACCACCGAGGCAGGTAATACCTTTGCCTGGTTGCAGGGTGACCCTTGTCCTTAATGGGTGTCATGGGGTTTATGATTATATTCGAAACACCCCGTATAAGGTTTCCTTTGTAGTTTGTACTTTGTAGCTAAATCCTCTTTCAAAATAAATGAAACTTTCTGAAGTCCTCTCTCAAATCTTAAGTTCAAACACTTGAACCTTTGACTAAAGATAGTAGTGGAAGTAGTTCGAAGATTTCACTTGACGGTAAGGGAGGCAAGTAAGGAGGGAATTTCTTGGAAAATGTTGCTGATTGCAGAAGAGTTTTCGTTTTAAGCAGCGTTTACACTTTAGGCCTGTCTCACATTGGTCTCTCACTCATATTGAAAGCGTAGACGAGCGACTTTTAGCAGAGCGTTGTCGTATACAAAACCAAACCTGTGAAAATGATCGACTTTTAGCAGAGCGTTGTCGCCTGCAAAACCAAATCTATGAAAATAATAGGAGATCCTCTATTACTCTATTGCCTCTATACCTATCAATTTCATCGTGTAAACGTACCTTTGCGACCTATATTCCTCAAAGCAAGGTAACATCCAGAACACGTTACAAGCACCCCAAATAAAAATAAATAAATGAGAAAAAAAAAAAAAATTGCTCGTTTACCAGAATAGTTCTTTTTAAGATTATTTTTCCTACTCGAGTTACTTCAGAACGTGGGACCCATAATACTTTCTTGGTGTAATCCTCTAAAGCTAAAAGCTCACTTGCTCAGTGCACATCCTTATGTCATTTCCTACAATAGATCCGTATTCAATTTTCCCCTTCACATTCACATCTCTCCCTATTTTTTCTCTTCAGATTTTTCTTCTTTGAGACATGTCGAGGATGTCATTTATCCACAGACGTAGGTAATGTGTTTGTCAGTGTGTTTATCGAGAAGTATGTGCATAATATTATATACCTATGTACATTAATAAGTAAATAGATTTTCTATATTGATAAGTACATAATAGAAGAGGTACATAAAACGGTGTCATGAGATTTTCCTTGTTATTTTAAGGCGGTCTCTTCTTGAAATCTTGTATGCCGCATCCATTTTTGTTAGGACTAGGTATGTACTGAATACTGTATAACTAAAGTTAAAGAATATTGAGCACACAAGGCACCATTTTATCAATAAAGAAGAGCCCTATAAAACTGTTAGGAACAACTTGTTCTAAGCTGACAGTCTAAATAAAGCCCTACTTATACAACAATATATTAACATATTTACTCGTACTTTTACATATTTAATCGTACTTTTACTTATATTTACCTACCCACTTACTTACAAAATAACAAGAAGATTTGTCCAGAGGAAAGAAATACCAGCAAATAAAATGACATGGAAAAGAGAAGAAAATGTAATTTTGTAATATTATGTTAGGAGCTTCAGTTTTGAATAAAATGCGTAGCGTAGGTAGCATCCCACGTAATGCTTAGAGTAGCAACAATACCATTTACATATATAATCCTTTCCGATGGAATTTTGAGTATTTTTATAGGCTCTGGGATTCTAAACATTTTTGTAGTTCCTATTTTCCTAATAAAATCCTAAAAGCGCAGATCACTCTATGGTCGAAATTCCTTCATAATCGAGGAGTTATTTTAAGCGTCCTAGGGAGAGAGAGGGAGGGAAAGAGAGAGAGAGAGAGAGAGAGAGGGGGTAAAAACGCTCAGTCGCTCATATTACTCGTATATTACTTTGATGTATTTTCGGAATGGATTGAAAAGGAGGGAGAGAGAGAGGAAGGGATATGGAGAGAGAGAGAGAGAGAGAGAGAGAGAGAGAGAGAGAAGGGAGAGACGAAGATGGCGTGAGAGAGGGGAGGTAAAATACGGGAGAGAAAAGGAGAGAGAGGGAGGAGGAAAGGAAGAGAGAGAGAGGAGAAGGATGGAGAAGATGAAAGAAATGTGATGGGGGGTTAAAAAAGGGAAAAAATTGTTTTGACAGTTCATTCTGAAGTTAATCATATAAATTTTTCCCTTCTCTCTCTTTTATTCCCCCCCCTCACTCTCTCTCTCTTTCTCTTTCTCTCTCTCTTTCTCCCTGTCAAAGTCACACATAAATATTCATTTTGGTGACAAGTATCGTGCCTCTGATGTGGAGAAGTGGTTTTCAATCTGATAGGGTGAATTTTAAAGGGGGGAAAAATTATGGCAGCTCCTTGGAAAACTTCATCTTATTTTGTTATCAAAATTATCATTTGTGTGCTTTAAACAGCATGTTTTACTCTGGAATTTCTATCAACTGTAGATTTTTATGCATCAATAATAATAATCATAATGAATAGTATAATTCGGTAAGTATTTATACGCGCCTAAATACTTTGCCTGAGCCTAGCAAACTTTGGTTGATCCGTATATAATTGTTTGTCTGTTTCCCCGTAACTCTGGAAAGGTTTGACCGATTTTGATGAAGTTTGCCGAAAATGTTCCAAGAAAAGGCCTTTCTCCCCAGTGAATTCACTAACCTCCTTCTTAGTTACTTTTACAAAGTACCTATTTTGAGACGTACTGTTTGTGACTTCATATATTTTATGTATATGAGGAAACTTCCTTCTATCAATCATGGCATGGTTCATATTATTGACATTTATGCTGACTATTCCTGACTCTGCAAATAAAAACATCGACTCCCCCAACACCCGACAAGAGGAAAAAAAGGCCTACGACTAAATCATAATACAGGGTACCTACCTACCTTTCATTTTAACAGGAGCATTTTTTTTTTTTTTTTTTTTTTTTTTTTTTTTTTTTTTTTAAAGTCTTGAGTAGGTAAACTGTGTTTCAATTTGTTGGCAAGCTACTCGCCTACTCGCATTAACCTACTCCAGGGGTTCTCAAACTTTTTTGGCCGCGGTGCCCTAAATGACCGTTCAAAGTTGTGCGGTGCCCCTACAATGCCTAACCCTTATGTGAGCTGCCCCAAGGGCATCGCGGTGCACACTTTGAGAAACCCTGACCTACTCGATGTGGCACATACTTCGGGATAGGTCATGCTACGACACAGACCTTAATATGAGTCTAATATAGAAGTTGTTGCATTGCCACGAAATAATAGAACCTGTTATGAAACTCTCTCTCTCTCTCTCTCTCTCTCTCTCTCTCTCTCTCTCTCTCTCTCTTTTCAAACACCAAGACTAAATGGACGGGAAAAATGAGCATCACTTTAGTTTCCAAATGGATGGATATCAACCATTCGAAACGTTGAACTTCATTGATCCACATAGTATGTATTAGGAAATTAGGATTTACAAAAAAATAGAGAGTCCAATGTATTTATCATGTAAAGCTTATGAAGTGTCTCTTGGTTTTGTTTCCAGTGACTGCAGATGAGCGAGAATATCGACTGACCAAACATTTGATGCGGGATTATGATCCTTCCATCCGTCCTGCTGAAAACTCTCTGAACCCTCTGGAAGTTAGCTTTGGAGTGTCTCTACATCATATTATTGACGTGGTGAGTACCTGTTGAAAGTCCATTTACACCTGCCTTTGCTGGTTAGCACCTTAATTATCTCAAGTTGTGTTCACACAATAGATACTCGTATGTACAGTCGACGGACGTCGATTGACGTTGATTGAAACCGTCCACTCCACATTGCCTCGACAGTATTGATGCACCTCGTCGATCGAGTCGATTGACGGCCGTACAAACTCAAGCCCTCATAATCTTCTTCTTCGCCTTTTCCCGTGTTCACTCAGATTATTGGATTACTTCCCCGATTTAGGCTGTTAGAAGTTAGAATACTATATTATAGTGTCGAGCTTTCCGATATAGAGTTCAATATTAGAGTGCTGGAACCCTGTCACCCGATTAGGCTGCCGGAACCCTAGTTTTTTTCTCCGTGTACACACTGCCTCGACAGTATACAATGCACTTCGTCGATCGAGTCGAATGATGGCCGTACAAACTCAAGCCCTCATAATCTTCTTCTTCGCCTTTTCCCGTGTTCACTCAGACGGGGTAGGCGGTTTTCGTTAGCCTCTCAATAAAATTTTACAAGGTGAATTTCAAGCTGGTATCCTTCCTGTTTGAAGTGCCCCAGTCAGAAAAAAACCTCATAATGTAGGCAGGTAGTAGCTACGTACGTTAACATCCACATTTAGGTACATATAGGTACCCACTATACATAATATGTATGGTAATATTTGCTGTCAAAAGTTTCAGTAACGTGATGTTTCGTTGTATATCGTAGGTACCTGTTTCAAATATTTAGCTGCTCTGTTGGTTTCTGAACATTTCCAACTTTATTTTTGACACTTTGGGGAGAAGGAGTGAGTTTTAGAAAATTCACCAATTGGTAGTATTGCAAAAGTAGCCTCTCAATAAAATTTTACAAGGTGAATTTCAGGCTGGTATCCTCCCTGTTTGAAGTGCCCCAGTCAGAAATAAAACCTCATAATGTAGGTAGGTAGTAGCTACGTACGTTAACATCCACATTTAGATACATTATAGGTACCCACTACATGATATGTATGGTAATATTTGCTGTCAAAAGTTTCAGTAACGTGATGTTTCGTTACATATCGTACCTGTTTCAAATATTTAGCTGCTCTGTTAGTTTCTGAACATTTCCAACTTTATTTTTGACACTTTGGGGAGAAGGAGTGAGTTTTAGAAAATTCACCAATTGGTAGTATTGCAAAAGTTTCGTTAAACGTTCCATCACAGTGTATTTCCATTAATTTTTTCACTTGATTTATTACACGACAGTTGTTAGATTAATTTCGTTTGTAATTTTATGAATTTTAATCGTGAATATTAGTTAAGTTACGTAGGTAATAAGAGTTTTGTATACTGGGTAGTTTTAGGTAAAATGATTTGATATGACCATAGTAACACCACTACCACCCTGTTTACAAAATGCAGTCATTAGACTAAATATTTCCATTAATTTTTTCACTTGATTTATTACACGACGCAGTTGTTAGATTAATTTCGTTTGTAATTTTATGAATTTTAATCGTGAATATTAGTAAGTTACGTAGGTAATAAGAGTTATGTATAGGTACTGGGTAGTTTTAGGTAAAATGATTTGATATGACCATAGTAACACCACTACCACCCTGTTTACAAAATGCAGTCATTAGACTAAATTGCACAGGTCGGGGAAAAAATAAAATAAAAAATAGGTAGGTAGGTAAGCTAAGGTTAGGAGCTAGGTTGGTAAGTAGAGAGGTAGGTTGCACATTTGTAAAATTAGGTCAAAACGATGTCAAGCACTTTTCATCTAACAAGGAAAAAAGCAAGGTGAAAAATTATTATCTGGATGGAACAAGAGAGGAAAATCAATAGCTGTATAACATTATGAACGGGAGTTTAAAATTTTAATATTAAATTAATGAATTCTTCATTGTTGCCTCAATTGAAAAATGAGATTTTTTCCAAAAATAAAGCCGAAATTTTCGAACAGGTACAGGTAAGTATATGTATAGGCAGGTAATAAGTAAAAAGGCTAGTAGCAAGCAGACTGCTTTTTGGAGAAATAAAATAAAAATGAAAGAACGATACCAATAAAAGTTATTATTTATTACTAGGCCGCGGGTTCGATTCCCGCCCGGGGCGGATTTTATCCTGATGGGATAATGTTCATTCTCGGAACGGCTGGCTTTCTCCTATCAAAATATGGAATCTGTATTATGTATCTATGTATGTTATGTAAATATGAACTATATCTACATTGTCAATCATAATGTAGGTACCTCTACCTACACACCCACCCAATATAATATACCAGTAGGTAGGAAATATGTTTATTGTGAAAAAATAAAATAAAAAATAGGTAGGTAGGTAGGTAAGCTAAGGTTAGGAGCTAGGTTGGTAAGTAGAGAGGTAGGTTGCACATTTGTAAAATTAGGTCAAAACGATGTCCTGTGAGCTCATAACAAGACATCCCCTCCGCTACCTCATTTAAACATTTTTATAGGTAGGTATGTAGGTAAATAGATGTACGTTTTTACTTTTTTTTTAATCTAATTATGAGTCAAGTGTAAATTTAAATATACCTTTCTAAGCGTTTTGAAAAATTAAAAAAAAAAAATCTCAAAGGCAAACATCTTTTTTCCATGGACAAAACCCTTCGGCCTTTTAATTTAGGAGGAGGAAAGGTTCAAATGAGGTTCAAAGCTTCTGATGGCCCCTAAGGTACTACCGTGCTTCCTGGAAATCCTGAATTTTAACTTCTTTTTTTTCTCTCTTACGAACAATTGAAGGCTTTTGCATTAGAGGGGCAAACTCTGCCCAGAAGTCCTTTGACTCTGCCCAGGTTCTGTTTGGATAAAACGGCTCTTCTACTGCGCAATGTTGTTGAATACACTTTTCTAATGTTTTTGCTAAAAAGAATTTCAATATTGAAACTAAATCAAGAATCAAGGCAGGGAAGACCTTTTAAGATTCCAAAGGAATATTAATCTCGTAGATACGAGTAGATACTCAAGTGCCATGGATTAGGAATTAGAAGAAATCCTCCACCCCACCATCTCAGAGGCCTAAATTTCTCCAAGAAGAAGCACACATTTTGCGGTTAAGAAAAGAGGTGACACAGGCATGTCACCATATTACAGATAATTAGAGCACCCCCCTCTCACCCTCTGTAAAGGAGAAGAGGAGGGAGGGGGTGGTGACACAATTTCAATTTGTGGTTGCAGAAAGGTTGGTTGAAAGAAATATTCATGGGAATAACGTGAAGGTGATGGGAGTATCTTGAATGTTGGAGGGTGAAGGTCCCATGAAGGTTGGAGGGGAGGGGGGTGTCATGAAGGTTGTCAAAGAGGGTGAAGGGTTGTGGGTTGGGGTATGGGCGACAATATCAGAGTAATTAATCTAACAGTTTAGACATCCGTTCACCTCAATGATTCTTCCTACCTCTCCTTTTCTCTCCTTCTCTCTCTTCCCTTTTCTTTCCCTCTTAATTCTCTTTCCGTTTTCTTTTTCCATATTTCCCGCTAGTTCTTCTCTCCTCTCTTTTCTCGCATCTTCTATCTCCTCTTTGAGGGAATCCTCTTCTTTTTACTCTCTTCCCTTACTGTGTATTTTTACCTTTTTTACTTTCCTTATCCTATAGGAAGGAAAGTAATGTAATCGGGTCAAAATTTCGATGGTCAGTTTTTAGTGCCAAAACACGTTTTGAGGTCCCTAGAGCCTAAATCCAAAGTTTCAGCCATTGGTCCGTGGGTGTGTCTGTCTGTGTGTCTGTCTGTCTGTCTGTAAACAAAATATCTCGAAAACGGGATGATGTGACAGGTGTCATAAAAATTTTCATTATAATAAATATGATCTCGCATAGTGAAGTAGGTATTCTATTCTTAGGTTTGTACCTACATGCATTTTCTACCTCTCATTATTTATATCTACTTCTATTATGATTCCATTTCCATTTTCTCTTATACACCGCTTTTCTTCTCTTCGGATACGTTTCTCTCTGTCCTCATCATTTTGTACTCCCATATTCTCCACTTTGTCCCTATTTTCATCTCTTCCCTTTCTGTCCTCACAGTCATTATCCTTTGTTCTCGTTTCTATGCCACCTACTTGTCCTTAGATAGCTTCCTAAGGGAGCAAAAATCCTGCCTTTGTCTTTTGTCTCAAAACACCGAGACCGTGTTAGTGGGTGAACTCGCGCGATTTAAATTCTGATCTTCAAGTGCATTGTGCATTTATTTTTTTTGTGTGCTTTCCAAGGCTGTCTACAGGATGCCCCATATAGTCCCATTTGCCCCGGGCCTTAGGTACCTCGAAGGGCCCCAGAAACCAGCAGTTTTTTTTTCTTTTTTAAAGAAGAAAACTCTTTCATTCTCCGCTTTCCTCTCTTCCCTTTTCTTTCCCTCTTAATTCTCTTTCCGTTTTCTTTTTCCATATTTCCCGCTAGTTCTTCTCTCCTCTCTTTTCTCGCATCTTCTATCTCCTCTTTGAGGGAATCCTCTTCTTTTTACTCTCTTCTCTTACTGTGTATTTTTACCTTTTTTCCCTTCTCCTCTCGTCTCTCTTCTTTCCTTTTTTCTCTCTCTTTTCTTTCCTCTCAACTGTTCAATCTCTTCTTCTCTGCTTTCTTCCTTCTTGTCTGCTTTGGCTTTACCTTCTTTTCAACGAATTTCCTCTTTCGATCCCTCCTTCCAGATCCCCTCCCTCCAGAATATCCGGGTCTATTCTTTAATCTTCTTCTTCTTCTTGATGTCCTTTTCACACTCCTTCCGTTTCTATTACACCCTTCCAACAATTTCATTCATTATCTCTTACCCTTCGAGGGAATCCTCTTCTTTTTACTCTCTTCTCTTACTGTGTATTTTTACCTTTTTTTTTTCCTTCTCCTCTCGTCTCTCTCCTTTCCTTCTTCTCTGCTTTCTTCCTTCTTGTCTGCTTCGGCTTTACCTTCTTTTCAACGAATTTCCTCTTTCGATCCCTCCTTCCAGATCCCCTCCCTCCAGAACATCCGGGTCTATTCCTTCTTCTTCTTCTTCTTGATGTCCTTTTCACACTCCTTCCGTTTTTATTACACCCTTCCAACAATTTCATTCATTATCTCTTACCCTTCTCTTCCTGTCATGTCACCACTTTACTCGTGCACCGTCTCAAAAGAACTGCTCCTTTCCTTTTGAAGATCTTCGCCCTCCCTTAAACACGTTATTCCTCTCTCCTTTTCCCTTCTCTTTCTTTCCCACTAGACCCTTCTCTTTAGTGACACTTTTTATCTCTCTCACTTCACGCACACTTAATCTCTCATCTTGGAATCTTTCCTCCCCCTCCCTCCAGAACATCCGGGTCTATTCCTTCTTCTTCTTCTTGATGTCCTTTTCACACCCCTTCCGTTTTTATTACACCCTTCCAACAATTTCATTCATTATCTCTTATCCCTTCTCTTCCTGTCATGTCACCACTTTACTCGTGCATCCGTCTCAAAAGAGCTTCTCCTTTCCTTTTGAAGATCTTCGCCCTCCCTTAAGCACGTTATTCCTTTCTCCTTTTCCCTTCTCTTTCTTTCACACTAGACCCTTCTCTTTAGTGACACTTTTTATCTCTCTCACTTCACGCACACTTAATCTCTCATCTTGGAATCTCTCCTCCTTTCTTTCTCTCTTCCTCCCTCCGTCTGTTTCTACCTCCTCTTCCTCTATCTCTTTAATACCCTTTCCCTTTTATCATTCTCTTCTCACGTCTCCTTTTTTCCTTTCTCTCAACGCCCACTTCAACTCTTTCTTTCTCTCTCTCTCTCTCCCTCAGAGCTCTCTATTTCTTTTTTTTCTCTCGCTCTCTTTCCTTCCCCTCCTTATCTTAATTTTCCTCTCTCTAACTAACTATTTCTCCTTACCTTTCTTATTTTATCCTCTCTCAGTCTCCCCCCATCCCTCCTTATTACTTCTTCCTCCTCTTCCTTCTCTCTTTCTCTTTTATCCTTTCCTTCTTCATCCAATCACCCACGTCCCACGTGTACTCTCTTACTTAACCTATGTATGTACCTCTCATTTTACTAACCTGAGTGTGTTTTTTCTTCTCAATTAATTTCTCTCTGGAAAAATTCCCGGAGGGACGGACCCTGCTTGTTCTCATCTCTTCTCACGTCTCCTTTTTTTTCCTTTCTCTCAACGCCCACTTCAACTTTCTCTTCCTCTCTCTCTCTCTCTCCTTACCTTCCTTTTTTTATCCTCTCTCAGTCTCCCCCCATCCCTCCTTATTCCTTCTTCCTCCTCTTCCTTCTCTCTTTCTCTTTTATCCTTTCTTTCTTCATCCAATCACCCACGTGTACTCTCTTACTTAACCTATGTATGTACCTCTCATTTTACTAACCTGAGTGTGTTTTTTCTTCTCAATTAATTTCTCTCTCTCTCCTCTCTCCGATCTCTCTCTTACTCTCTCTCTCCCTCCCTCTCTCTCTCTATTTCTTTTTTTCTCTCTCGCGCTCTTTCCTTCCCCTCCTTATCTTAATTTTCCTCTCTCTAACTATTTCCCTCGTACGTCTCTTAACCTCTTCCCTCTTCTTACACTTTTCTTTTCTTTTTTGTGTCAAAAGGTACGTGAAGTACCTCCTTTTTGCTTTTGTATTTCATAAATAGAGACGACAAAGAGAAAAGAAAGTAGGTAGGTAGATATTAAGTAACAAGAAAGTAGTGAATTATAATGTTATTGTACAAACGAGGGGAAGTAAGTTTTAAGCCTATGACTTGGACTGTAAGTTTATCTGTCTGTAAGTTTTATCTGCCTTTTTGTTTGTTTAGTCTCATTTGGTATCACAAAACAAGATAAGGCAAACAAATAAATTAAAAAAAAAAAAAATAGAAGAAAAATCCATCCCCTCCCCCTTATCTTCATAGAAAAGATAAAGATATTCAATGAATCTCTCCTATCACTGGATTTACAAGCAGATAAATCCGTTCCAAACCACTCCAGCTTTATTGGGAAAGAAATCGAGTTAAAAAATAAAGCTATGGAGAAAAACCGTGCAAATAAGCGTGCATAAAACGCGAGAAAAAATGCAATAAACTTTCGTTTAGGCATAAATAGGTAACGATGAGAATGCAATTTCAAGTGGTAGACATCTTATCTAGCAGTTATAGAGACAAGGTAAAAAAATACAGGGTGACAAAAAAAGAGGGTGCTTGAAATAGGGCGCTTCTTTGCATTGCTCATCTGGAGGTTGTTGGTTCTTGACTTGGACTCAAAGTTTATCGTATTGTAGTAAGCGGGGAACGACAAAAATGTACCTATGCCTATAACACAAATAAAATTTCAATCAGAATAATCATGATCATGAGTAATAAGTATGCAAATCATCTTCTTCATTCCTCCAAACTTATCAATGGGTTTCATTCAATGTCAACTGTACTGTACGGGTACTGTAGACGTACCCGTGAGTAGCTACAATATTTTTCCCTCCCTACGGAAATCGAACCAAAAATTATCAGACTAATGCACCTAAGTAACAGGTAACTAATGTAAGCATTTATCTCACTATACCTAGGTATAGCTTTTAATATTTAAGTGGATAAAATGGAAGATAAAACATTTTATATTCGAAAACAAACTTTAATTTAATGAGGGAAAACGTTACTCAAAAAGTTGAAAAAGTTATTGAAAAAAAAAGTTGTTTTTATCTCTGCAAGCATAAAAAAGTTGCTCGAATTTGACTACAACTTGACTGTACCTACGCATAACTTATTTGAGAGTCGAACTTTTGATGTTTTTTTTCCTTCTTTTTTTAAATTAAATTTTGTTTTGTAATGTTTTTTTCCACACTTTCCCTTAAAAATTCATTTTGAAATTAGAGTGTTATTAGCTGGTAAGCTACCTACCTAACCTATCGACATTTTTTACTTTCCATTTCCAATCAAAAGAAATGAAAAAGAAGAAGAAGAAGGAGAAGAAGACGAAGAAGAAAACTAATCGACATTTTTTACTTTCCATTTCCAATCAAAAGAAATGAAAAAGAAGAAGAAGAAGGAGAAGAAGACGAAGAAGAAAACTAATAAATCAAAAACATTCTTTTTTCGCTTTTCGTTTTCGAATTGAGCACTTCAATTTCAAATTAGATACCTATTTAGTATTTAGATATGTACCTACTTGTAGTTAGGTACTACTGACACGAAAATAATTAAATTAAACAAATTCTCGTTTTTGAAAGAAGCTTTTTCTTCTTCTTATTCTTCTTTTCCCTACAAAAAATACGTAGATATTGTTCCATGTCAAAGTTTTCCTCCGTCCTCGTGGCAATCAAGTTTGACTTGCCTGTGCCATAGCATGTCCCTTATTTTATAGAAGTACATAGTGCTTTATTTAGACTGTCAGCTCATAGGTAACAAGACATCCCCTCCGCTACCTCATTCAAACATTTTTACAGGTAGGTATGTAGGTACATGGATGTACGTTTTTACCTTTTTTTTATCTAATTATGAGTCAAGTGTAAATTTAAATATACCTACCTAAGCGTTTTGAAAAATAAATAAAAAAAAAAAAAAATCTCAAAGGGAAACATCTTTTTTCCATGGACAAAACCCTTCGGCCTTTTAATTTAGAAGGAGGAAAGGTTCAAATGAGGTTCAAAGCTTCTGATGGCCCCTAAGGTAGGTACTACCGTGCTTCCTGGAAATCCTGAATTTTAACTTCTTTTTTTTCTCTCTTACGAACAATTGAAGGCTTTTGCATTAGAGGGGCAAAATCTGCCCAGAAGTCCTTTAACTCTGCCCAGGTTCTGTTTGGATAAAACGGCTCTTCTATTGCGGAATGTTGTTGAATACACTTTTCTAATGTTTTTGCTAAAAAGAATTTCAATATTGAAACTAAATCAAGAATCAAGGCAGGGAAGACCTTACAAGGCATCCCCTCCGCTACCTCATTTATAGGTAGGTATGTAGGTACATATTATGTAGGTAGATGTACGTTTTTACTTTTTTTTTAATCTAATTATGAGTCAAGTGTAAATTTAAATATACCTAAGCGTTTTGAAAAATTAAAAAAAAAATCTCAAAGGCAAACATTTTTTTTCCATGGACAAAACCCTTCGGCCTTTTTATTTAGGAGGAGGAAAGAAAGCGTACAGTATTTTTTTTTCCATGGACAAAACCCTTCGGCCTTTTAATTTAGGAGGAGGAAAGAAAGCGTACAGTATTTCTATACAATAATATCTTAATGAGGTTCAAAGCTTCTGATGGCCCCTAAGGTACTACCGTGCTTCCTGGAAATCCTGAATTGTAACTTCTTTTTTTTCTCTCTTACGAACAATTGAAGGCTTTTGCATTAGAGGGGCAAACTCTGCCCAGAAGTCCTTTGACTCTGCCCAGGTTCTGTTTGGATAAAACGGCTCTTCTACTGCGCAATGTTGTTGAATACACTTTTCTAATGTTTTTGCTAAAAAGAATTTCAATATTGAAACTAAATCAAGAATCAAGGCAGGGAAGACCTTAGTAGACTTTCCATGGAAGAATGAAAGCCGAGAGGTTCAGTCTAACTACGGATTGGCATTTGGAAGACTGAAGTCTCTACTAGCGAGACATATTGGCGGGATGTTGTTGAATACACTTTTCTAATGTTTTTGCTAAAAAGAATTTCAATATTGAAACTAAATCAAGAATCAAGGCAGGGAAGACCTTTTAAGATTCCAAAGGAATATTAATCTCGTACATACGAGTAGATACTCAAGTGCCATGGATTAGGAATTAGAAGAAATCCTCCACCCCACCATCTCAGAGGCCTAAATTTCTCCAAGAAGAAGCACACATTTTGCGGTTAAGAAAAGAGGTGACACAGGCATTTCACCATGATACGAGTAGATACTCAAGTGCCATGGATTAGGAATTAGAAGAAATTCTTCACCCCACCATCTCAGAGGCCTAAATTTCTCCAAGAAGAAGCACACATTTTGCGGTTAAGAAAAGAGGTGACACAGGCACTCCACCATATTACAGATAATTAGAGCACCCCCCTCTCACCCTCTGTAAAGGAGAAGAGGAGGGAGGGGGTGGTGACACAATTTCAATTTGTGGTTGCAGAAAGGTTGGTTGAAAGAAATATTCATGGGAATAACGTGAAGGTGATGGGTTCACCATATTACAGATAATTAGAGCACCCCCCTCTCACCCTCTGTAAAGGAGGAGAGGGGGGAGGGGGTGGTGACACAATTTCAATTTGTGGTTGCAGAAAGGTTGGTTGAAAGAAATATTCATGGGAATAACGTGAAGGTGATGGGGGTATTTTGAAGGTTGGAGGGTGAGGGTGCCATGAAGGTTGGACGGGAGGAGGGTGTCATGAAGGTTGTCAGAGAGGGTGAAGGGTTGTGGGTTGGGGTATGGGCGACAATATCAGAGTAATTAATCTAACAGTTTAGACATCCGTTCGTCACCATATTACAGATAATTAGAGCACCTCCCCTCTCACCCTCTGTAAAGGAGGAGAGGGGGGAGGGGGTGGTGACACAATTTCAATTTGTGGTTGCAGAAAGGTTGGTTGAAAGAAATATTCATGGGAATAATGTGAAGGTGGGGGTACCTATCTTGAAGGTTGGAGGGTGAAGGTGCCATGAAGGTTGGAGGGCAGGGGGGTGTCAAGAAGGTTGTCAGAGAGGGTGAAGGGTTGTGGGTTGGGGTATGGGCGACAATATCAGAGTAATTAATCTAACAGTTTAGACATCCGTTCACCTCAATGATTCTTCCTACCTCTCCTTTTCTCTCCTTCTCTCTCTTCCCTTTTCTTTCCCTCTTAATTCTCTTTCCGTTTTCTTTTTCCATATTTCCCGCTAGTTCTTCTCTCCTCTCTTTTCTCGCATCTTCTATCTCCTCTTTGAGGGAATCCTCTTCTTTTTACTCTCTTCCCTTACTGTGTATTTTTACCTTTTTTACTTTCCTTATCCTATAGGAAGGAAAGTAATGTAATCGGGTCAAAATTTCGATGGTCAGTTTTTAGTGCCAAAACTACAAACGCAGGCCCAGGGCTGAGTAAACTTCGATTTTAATGGCTTTTCAACTTGACGGCTTCAAGCAATGTTTGTGTAAACAACGTCACAATTACGCGGTCTATAGTTATATTTGTATTTTAATTTGTAATTGTATTTATACAGGGCTTAAGGATACATAAAAGTACATACATATATACAAAAGTACATATAGGTACATTGTACCTGGTACATACATATTACATAATATAAACCTAATACAGTATGTAGTACCTATTCTAAAATCAACAAGTGGATGACCCTCTGGGCAGTTATTTGTTAAAATCATTAAATGAGAATCTTGAAAATATTGTTTCAAAAAGATGAGTTTTCTTTTCCTTTGTCTTCAACTTCTTATTAGGTATTCTATATTTTCTTCGTGTTCTTCTTCTGAATCTTTTCCTTCTTCGTTTTCTATACTTATCCATCCCCTTTTCTTCTCCTTTTTCTGATTCTCGTACCTCTATATCCTGATATTTTTCTTTCTTTTCTTTTTCTGCTGCTTCTTCGTTTTCTTCTTCTTCTTCATTTTCTTCTTCTTCTGCTTCTTCTTCGTTTTCTACTTATTCTTCTGATTTGTCTTTTTGTCGTTCTCTTCTTCTTCTTCTTCTTCAGAATCTCTTTCTTCTTCAAATACCTATGTATACTTATTTTTCCTTTTTTTTCGGCTTCTTCTTTTTCTTCTTTTCGTACTTCTCTCTCCTGTTATTCTTTATCTTCTTTTTCTACTTCTTCTTTGTTTTCTTTTAACGGTACAAGCTAGAGACTTGAAATTTGGTATGTAGTTCACAAATGTGATAAGGATGCAACACAAAACGTTTGGTTGAGATGGTTGATGCGCTTGGCGGTATTTTGACCGCTTTTGGACAGATTTCGACCGTTTTTTGGCGGTTTTCAGCTATAGCGACAAAACGTTGTACAAGATGAAAAACACTCAAATAAGCATCATTCAATAGGATAAGGAAAGTTGTGTGATGTTCACACCAGATTTTTTTCCTCTCGTCTCTCTTATTTCCTTTTTTCTCTCTCTTTTCTTTCCTCTCAACTGTTCAATCTCTTCTTCTCTGTTTTCTTCCTTCTTGTCTGCTTTGGCTTTACCTTCTTTTCAACGAATTTCCTCTTTCGATCCCTCCTTCCAGATCCCCTCCCTCCAGAATTCTGCTTCTTCTTTTTCTTTATCTTTTTTTTTTCATGTTGGATGTGACGTGACAGGTGTCATAAAAATCTTCATTCTAATATGATCTCGCATGGTGAAGTAGGTATTGTATTCTTAGGTTCGTACCTACATACATGCATTTTCTACCTCTCATTATTTTTACCTACTTCTTCCATTTTCTCTTATACACCGCTTTTCTCCTCTTCGGATACGTTTCTCTCTGTCCTCATCATTTTGTACTCCCATATTTTCCACTTTGTCCCTATTTTCATCTCTTCCCTTTGTCCTCTATTTTCCTCTCTTCCCTTTCTGTCCTCACAGTCATTATCCTTTGTTCTCGTTTCTATGCCACCTTCTTGTCCTTAGATATCTTCCTTGGGGAGGAAAAAATCCTGCCTTTGTCTTTTGTCTCAAAACACCGATACCGTGTTAGTGGGTGAACTCGCGCGATTTAAAGTCTGAAATACCGTTCGGTGTGGTGTCGAGTCCGTTCTTACTGAGTTGTGTTATTCGTACTCATCTAGATAAGTACTCAGGAGATTGCATAGACCAGCTGAAGAATAATATTTATATGGACAATATTCTTTGTGGTGTGAATAATGAGGAAGAGATAGAAAACTTTGTAGGTACGATTGAAACCTGTAAAACACGAAGAATGGGCAGGTTACTGTTTTATGATTTGAAAGTAAAGAACAAAAAGAATGAGCAGCTGCTTTAACACAGGCACACTCAGGCAACAATATGTAAAAGCATGGCAGTAAGTGAGTAAAAGTACCTAACATCATCCTAGTGAGCCTAGTTAGCTTGGACGGTAGCGCATCTGCCTTTTAAGCTCTAGGTTGTGGGTTCAATTCCCGTCCTGTTTGGATTTTATCCTGAACGGACAAGGCTCGTTTTCGGAACGACTGTCTTTCTAAGCTCCTCTCTTCCTTTTCTGATAGGGCTTTCCATTGACTCTGATCCACTATCTCACGTTAAAGTGATTGTCAACATATCAGCATGCTCGAAGATTACGCTCGAACAATCTCCGAGCATTATCAGAAATTTACAAACACAAACGCAGGCCCGGGGCTGAGTAAACTTCGATTTTAATGGCCTTCAAATTGACGGCTTCAAGCAATGTTTGTGTAAACAACATCACAATTATGCGGTCTATAGTTATTAGTTATATTTGTATTTTAATTTGTAATTGTATTTATACAGGGCTTAAGGATACATAAAAGTACATACGTACATACAAAAGTACATATACCTATGTACAATGTACCTATATGTACCTGGTACATACATATTACATAATATAAACCTAATACAGTATGTAGTACCTATTCTAAAATCAACAAGTGGATGACCCTCTGGGATATCTATCGCTCAATGCTCTCTCTTTCCGACAAAGGTTACACAAATTGAGGGAGCAAGTGAGATACATTTGGGTTGCTTTCCAAACGCCCCAGGTAGTGAACTAGGGTCGTCCCCGTAATATAGGAGGTAGCAACGGAGAGGAACGTTCGCCGTGAAAAATCTAGTCGTTTATAACAGTAAGGTAAATAAGGCCAGTGGAAACATCGGCAGTACCTACGTTGAATGCTCGAGAGTCCAGGTTTCCGCTAAAGTTAAGCAACGTTGAGCGTGGTATCATAACGGTTGACCATCTGGCCAATCGCACTCTGCTTTTCCCGGCCATAAAACGTCACGTAGTGGTTGAACCAATCCCGTATTTTCCTTTAATACCGCATCTGTCTTGTGAGCGCTAGGCTGCAGGTTCGAATCAGATAAAGTTCGTTCTCGGAACGGCTGTCTTTCTCCTATCCTGTCTTCCTTCTCTATTCCTTAGGCCTTAGGGAAGGTCTTTTCCCTCTATCAAATCTCTTTGTTTAGGTCGCATTTTGCATGACATGTGAGGCTAGGGATAAGTCTTTGTATATCTACAATATGTTTTCTAGTGTGCTCCTCGTTCTGAGTTCATGTTCAACATGTTATTCATGGAGATATTAAATAATGAGTTCATTGCACACACACTTGAGTACAAAATATTTGGATCAATTCAAATTTTCCACCTGTTCACTCGTGACGGTCTTTTCAGAATGTTCTGAATTGGAAAACTTATGGGTAGCAACTACCTAAAAGCACAAACATGTTGGGTTCAAAATACCTGTAAATTACCAATTTTCACATGGTTTATTATTATTATGATTTATTATTATTTATTTTTTTTTAGGGCTTTGTTTTAAGTGGCAGGGTTCTCACTTACGTGAGCTCTTCCACCCAACCACTGATTTTTCCTATTTGAAATTATTAGAGTCCTTATTTGGTTATTTACATGCTAAGCATCAAGGCCAAGACCGTGTAATTTACCTTTTAGTGTACCTACATGTATTGTAAATTAGTGGATGTGTCTTTTGAACGATAGTGCTGAGCACATTGCATACCTAACCTATTTTTAGGCGTTCATAAGAACGGACAATATGCCTCTGGTATGGGTGAAAATTGCCTTTCTCCTGTTTTCCTTCTCTCTTTGCTTTCGGGACGATAAGACCTTACCATCCATCAAATATCTTTAAAAAATAAATAGTAATAATAATAGGTAGATACCAATATTTCTTCTCATTTCAGATGATTGTTTTATTTCTCGTTTTCACTATGATAAGCCTCATCTTCTTGAATTACGTGACTGTTGTACGTAATTTTAAACAGGGTTTCAAAAAAATTACCTAATCCTAGCGAAAATTACAAGTATAACGAGAATAGTACGAGAAAATGGGAAAGAGAGAGAGAGAGAGAGAGAGAGAGAGAGAGAGAGAGAGAGAGAGAGAGAGAGAGAGAGAGAGAGAGGGGGGGGGCACGGTTAGTCCAGTGGCTACGCGCTTGCTTGCCATCAGAAAGGTCGAGGTTCGAATCCACCATCGACAAAAATTTGTACTCGTTTTTCCGATTGCCAAATAATTTCAACGGG
>NW_007378645.1:92482-94202 GCF_000475195.1 Diaphorina citri
CCATTTTTACGAAATAAAAACGGCGGTGGAACCCTCATCTTTTTAAAAAAAAAAAAAAAAAATAGAGAGAAAGGAAATCCTTAACACGTTATGCTTTCCGTAGTATAACATTTTTTTCTCTCTTTTTCTCTTCTCGATTTATCCCTCTCTTTCTCAAAAAGAGAAATAGGTAATAAACTTTTATTTTATACCTGCACAGTAGATTCATACCTAGGTATATTTACAAAAACCTCATTTTTAGTCCTTACAAAAACCTCATTTTTAGTCCTTTTTTCCGTCCTTCCTTTTTCTATGTTCAATAGCGCATTATGTTTCCTCTCACTCTCTCCCCTCTCTCTCTTTTTGCCCTATTTCTTTCTACGTGTCTCGCGGTTTCTCTTTTCTTTCTTTCCCTCTCTCTCTCTCTCTCTCTCTCGCTCTCGCTCTCCCTACTCTCTTATACAAAATAAAAATAATATTAAATTTCCTAAAGTCAAAGGGATAGTAGGTAGCTGAAAAAAAATGTAAAATATAAATAAAGGAAAGGAGAGAGAGAGAGAGAGAGAAGAAAAAAGGAATTACAAGAGGAAATGGAGTGGGAAGGAAATAGAAACAGGAGAGAAAGAGGGTAGGAGAGAAGAGAAATTTTAGGAGAGACAAAAGAGAGAAAAATACAAAATGAAACAGGAGACAGAGTATAAAAAGAAGAAGGAAGAAGAAGAAGAAAAGGACGAGGAAGAACAGGAGAAGAAGAAGGAAAAAAAGGACGAGGAGGAAGAGAAGAAGAAGAAGAAGGAAAAGAAGAAGAACAATGGTGAGAAGGGCGAGAAGAGGTAGAAGTAACACAAGACGGAAGGTTGCAAGAAGAAGAAAAAGAAGAAGAAGAAGACAATAAGAAGAAAAAGGAAGGACGGGCTAAAAATAAAAAGCAAGAAAACAAACAAAGCTGAAGTGAGTATTTCAGGAAGAGGGTCCAGGAAAACGTGTTGAAAAGTCATTTAGGTGTATTTATTGTTGTTAATGCCATTAAAGATAGCTAGTTAGCTTTAACATTAAATAATTATAATGATAAAAGAAAGGGTAGTGCTTTATTTATACCGTTATACCGTTTATAGCTTAGAACAAGAAGACAAGATGTCCAATTATTGTCCATGTCCCACATTATTCTAACATTAAATAGAGCTATTTTATGAGAGAGTTAAACAGAAGGACAGCAAGGGATAACGGATAGAGCAAGAGAAGTAGAAGGATTAGCTTTTTTTCTAGTGAATTAACCAAAGGATGAACCTGAACCTAGCCTATACACCTACTCACCGCGATTAAATGTTAATGAACGTAGGCGCCTGGATAGAGGTTGTTGTGTTAGTTAACGTAGGTGTCGTTAAATAGGAAAGTGTAGTTGTAGGTGGGTTGGATATTTTATTCCCTCGTTCTTTGTAAAATTATGCAGGGGCTTGGCTTGTGCAATTCAATGGAATAAATAACTTGCTCTCTACTAGGTTTTACTGCTCATTTACGGGTGTACATATGGTGGTATATTTTTAGGAACATCAAACAACAATAAAATTGAAGAAACAATAGTCAACCTAGTGAGCCTAGTTAGCTTGGACGGTAGCGCATCTGCCTTTTAAGCTCTAGGTTGTGGGTTCAATTCTCGTCCTGATTGGATTTTATCCTGAACGGACAAGGCTCGTTTTCGGAACGACTGTCTTTCTAAGCTCCTCTCTTCCTTTTCTGATAG
>NW_007378646.1:0-311 GCF_000475195.1 Diaphorina citri
TGGGAAAATCCTACAATGCTGCAGTGAGCACCAAAGTTGTGACATAATAACACAAAGAAACTGCATTTATTTATTTTAATTCCATCTTCTCCCTGCAGATATCACCCATCCTATCCCCGATTTGACCGGGTACATTACCGAGGGTCAAATCTACGTCGACCGACAGTTGCACAACCGACAGATCTATCCTCCAATCAACGTGCTCCCCTCTCTATCCCGTCTGATGAAGTCTGCTATTGGTGAAGACATGACTCGCAAGGACCATTCAGATGTGTCCAATCAGGTGAGTGACCTAGTTGTTGATTGGTGGA
>NW_007378646.1:8675-13558 GCF_000475195.1 Diaphorina citri
TTTTTTTTTTTTTTTTTGTTTTTTTTTTTGACACCTTAAATATCTAACAATAAAAGTGTCACAATGACCACGTTGGTGAGTGACAAATGTCGCAGTGTCTCTGTGGATAATTCCTTGTCGCCTTTCAAGCCAGGCTTTTAAAGGCGGGGTCGGTCCTAAGCTAGGATTTTGGGTAGAAGCTCCATCCTCACGAGAGTTGGTGACTTCCAGTGTCCTGCTCAAAAACTGAGGTTGATCCAGTGAGGTGCCGACTAACCTTGTGTAGACTTACCAGGAACGCTCAGTAACAGAAGGGTATCGTCCCTCGCCGCTCCGTCTGCCCTAATCTCTCCCCTCGCTGCAACTAACCTCCTAATCTTAGACAGATAGGTGGTTAGTTGTTGATCCAGTGAGTGGACTAACCTGTGTAGACTTACCAGGAACGCTCAGTACAGAAGTGGTTATCGTCTGAAGTAGTCTGCCCTATCTCTCCCCTCGTGCAACTAACCTCCTATCTAGACAGCCAACACGTTGACAGCCAGCTGCATCTAAACTGGGAGCCATTACATGGGCCAGTTTAGCCCCTATCCTACCCACTATAGACGTCCCTCTTCTACCTTAATTTTATTTATTTACGTCAAAGAAACACAATAATACAGTGTTGAAACCACGAGTGACGTCGTAACATCCTAAAAGGGTTATGGAGTATTAGGATTGTATGTTACAAATGGATGGTACGACCGTGGCCAGCATACGCGTATAATTATACAGTATTCGATGAGTAAAGAGTGCTCCGACTCACCCGGGGCGTTGTCGGTCCAGTCCCTATGGTTTAAAGAACTGGGGGGCGGCGGCCCTAGGCTTGGCCCAAGCGGCGGCACCGTCCGCTCACAATCAACTGGTTGATGCGATACCCTCGGGCTGAAAGGATTTCTGAAAAAGTCCTTATATTAAAGGTCCGCGTAATAAAATCGTAAAGACTTGCAGTATTACAGTATAAAATGCCCAGTATAACAGCCATTTGGGGCTGTTATCGTATGGGTAGCAGATCCGGTATCATTCTCCTAAAAATTCCTAGACTCACTATCTACCGAGAAGGAACGGAGGGTCGGGAGAGGGTCCGTTTACAAAAGATGAGTGTTCCACCGCCGTTTTTATTTCGTAGCAATGGAACAACTGCTACATTAGACGCTTGTGGCCTGTGTCGTAGCATGCCCATCCCGTAGTATGCCTCTCATCAGATGGGCGAGAAGAGCAGAGCAGGTGTCAATAAAGTTCAAATTTCCATGATCATAGGCAACCTCCAGGATGGAGAAAACCCCTGAAGAAAAAGGGCTGCTTAATTAATAGGTCCTTTACGTGTAGAAAATGTGCATCAAACGCAGAAAGAAGATAGTCTTATAATCTGAACCATAATTTGTATTTCAGCTGTACGCTTGTTACGCTATTGGTAAGGATGTGCAGGCCATGAAGGCTGTAGTAGGAGAAGAAGCTTTGACTCCAGATGACTTGCTTTACTTGGAGTTCCTCACCAAGTTTGAAAAGAACTTCGTGTCACAAGGTAAGTAAATGAGGTGAAGACCATACTAACTCGTGTTCGACTAAAAAAGTTTCGTTTTCATTTTGTAACGATGAAACAGCTGCTACTTTAGACTTGTTTCGTCTGGGTCAGTACAAGATCAACAGAGAGCAACCCATTAAAATCTTTGCAATCGGATAAAAAGAGAGCAATTTTTCTTTTTGGTCAGTGGTGAAACTTGAACGCGGGACCTCCTGTATGACTAGTCAGCGAGTTAATACTGGATTAATCGTGTACATTTGTGTAGATTTTGGCCCTGTCCCAGGCGTGTTTTCCATAATTATGCTCACTGATGATTTCATACCTGTTTACCTATCAGCCAATCTTATTTGAGCCATATATATAAAAAAAAAAAAAATGTTGATGTTAAATGTGTCTTAACCCCTAAAAGCCCAAGGACTTTTTGGGGTTTGTAGGCTTATAGGCTCGTTAAAATGTTGAATTAAGTGTTGATATTAAATGTTACCCTTGTTAAATGTTGATGTTAATATTCTCTTAACCTGGTTGAATGTTTCTCCCCCCAGGTAACTACGAGAACCGCACGGTGTACGAGTCCCTGGACATCGGCTGGCAGCTGCTCCGTATCTTCCCCAAGGAGATGCTCAAGCGTATTCCCGCCTCCACGCTCGCCGAATTCTATCCCCGGGATTCACGCCACACTGGCGCCAAGTAAACACTCCCCTCCCCCGTCTAGCCTTTTATTAAGTTTCCTCCGCGGGACCGGCACTCTCCACCCGCCAAGCATCTTTCCGTTGGGTATCGCGTTGCTGATATTTCTCGCGCGGCAGAGGCACTCTTTCCCCGCCAAACGTTGGGTGTCTTGTGTATCAACTTTTTTTCGTGCGGTAGAGGCACGCTTTCCCGCCAAGTTTTATGTGTCTCGTGTTTTGATTTTTTTCTCGCGAGAGGGACGCTTTTTTCCCGCGTGATCTGGAGTAGTAGCACGTTTTTTCGTACTCTGCGGACCCAGCCCGGTTCCCTGAGGGACTCCTCTCTTTGTTTTTTTGTTTCGCCCTCCATTTCTTTTTTGAACAATACTTGGCGGTACACGGATGTTTTGGTGGCCATTTGGTGCTTTCTTCGGATTGATTATTTGGAGGCGACTATGTTTTTGTGTTTGGTTTGATAAGTAGTAAGTCAAAAGCCTGTTTGAAATCGATGAATAGTTTTCCATTTTTTTTTTTTTCTTCGGATTTTTAATAGGAAGGCAGACATTTGTATAAGATGTAAGGTTATCGTGTTTTGGGGTGAATTTATTACTTGAGTTCTGTCAGTATAAAGATTATAAAGTTGTTACTTACTATGTTTTTTGGAAGAAGAGAAATTATACACTTTCGGAATAGCATGTATTTTGGAAATCGAATAAAACTTTTTTCAAGTGACCGTGTTCCTTAGAAATCTTTTTAGGTTCCGATTTTCCGCCATTCAGTTGCAAAATATTTAACAACATGGCTATTCAACACCTTTGCCTATGGTCCAAAGCATCTCGTGTGTTTTTACTTTCCTTATCCTATATCATAAAGGGAAGTACTTAAATGTTATTATCATTGTCCACTGTCATACTTCGCCTCATCTTCTTCTTCTCTGTTATTTGTTTTCACAACCATTCCATTTAAATGTTTTCAAGTACATTTTTTTTTTTACATTTTTAAGTTAGCGTTCAGAATCAAATGGTACCGTTTGTTTTAGGGACCGAAGTTCTCCTTTGGGAAAGACTCTTTTTTCTCAGTGCATTTTCTTTGCTTTTTCGATGAAGATTATTGGCGGATTTTACCCATGAGTTAATAGGAAATTTCAGTAATGGAAGATTTTTTGATTAAAAAAGGAGTTATTTAGGTCATTATAGATAATTTTAGTTTTTAAAGAGTTAAAAGTAAAAAGAATAAAATGATAAAAAGTACTAAATGTTTACCGCCTTAATAATTTAAAATTATCTAATGGAATAGATGACTCGCTTGTGTGACATCAAGCGCAGTCAAGCATAAAAACTCCGCTCGCCATTGAGTGGTGAAACTCGTGTGATGCCATTAGGGTGATTCGTGGCCATTCAGTCCTAGTGTATGGGATCTGTCGGTTTCATAGTGCCATCTCTATGGGACTCTAGACCATATGATGGATGGCACCAGGACGATTATTCTAAAAGACATGGGCTGGTTTCACATATGACAATCGCAATTGGTTCACTAATGCGATTGCGCGCGCCGACTTTCGACGACCAAGTCAGATCCTTTCTTGTCCCCAAAATTGAGTTAAATTGGCCAAAAGTAAGTGAAACAATCCTTAATAAAAAAAAAATCCTTATTTTTAGTTATGATGTTTCATTACTCCTATTTTTGGTTTCTGCAATCTGTAAATTAAAGCAACGACGAATAAATTGCGAAAACCATTTAAGCATTTTGGTTTTTCTCTGGAATTCAAACTGTGTTTTTTTTTACCATTGAATTTGAACTGAAACTAATTTCTTTCGAACAATAACTACTTGTACGGCGTGACATTTTAGATTTTTAATTTTTAAGTTTCCTTTGGGTTTTACAATTTTTTTTCGAAGCATTTTCATTCTATTGCTTCCTCCAATATGTTAAACAGATAAAGAGTTTATGATGAAAATATCCTATTTTACAATATTTTATAGATACTAATAAAACGATGCGTTTTTTTTTTTTGAGAAGTTTCTAGCAGAAGGCTTTCAGTGAAAGCTTGAATTATTGTTAAAATAAGTGCCTTTTTTTTCCCATTAGGGGCGCTTTAACAAGTGTTTTGTACATGTCGTTCGCTGCGAAAAATAATGCCTTCAAACTTCAAATTGGAAAAGTTTCATTAGTCGCGCTACCTTCCAATGATTCTACCGGTACGTAAAATATAGTTATGTTAACTTTATAAGAGCCTGAATCACAATATTTTTTTGCTAGTTAATTTAAATAATATTTTCTCAAGCAAAGATTTATCTTGTGATTGGTCCGAATTAAGTCCAGCGAATCAGACCGCGAGATCTTCTATTTAATCTAATTTCAATTTTTTTTTTTCTTTTTTTTTTTAAGACATTTATTTACAGAATGAAGGAGTTTGAAAAATAAAGTCTACCGTTCAGCAATATTTTTTAAACCTAGGCCTGAAAAGTGAAGTTTGGCCCCAAGTGCATTAATATCATCTAAGTATAGCGACAAGAAATGTAGTCTAAATCTTAAGCATTGTAAAATTCTTATATTCTAGAGAACAATGTATATTGTTCAATTCTTAAGCGCCAGCAAAAGCACCTCTTTGTAAAAAATAAAAATTGTTTATTTAGAATATATCCTTAAAGCAGCGGTGTCTACCAGACTGACAA
>NW_007378646.1:15177-91787 GCF_000475195.1 Diaphorina citri
TTTTGTTTGAGTACGTCTCCACATCACCAACCGTGCCACCTGAAACTTAGACTTCAGGGTTCATTATTCATTTAAAATAAATGATACAGCGTCGTAAATAAAATAATGAATAATTTCTCAAACCTGTCTCCCTTGACATTGAAGATTTCCAAGCATTGGCAAGGCTTCGCTTCTCTCTGCTTCTGTCCTAATCCTCTTCGATCGGCAAAGTTCTTGCTTGGAATAGCACAAATCCTACTTTATGGAGCCACCATAATAATAATAGTGCTTATTTATACTGCTCGCATAGGGCTGAAAAGTCCCTTTACTCCAGCAGCAGGCTACTACTATTATTGTGGTCAAATTCTCAAATTATATTGAGGATAAAATTCCATATCTCGGCTGGGATTGAACCCACGCCCTCCTGTTTACCAGGCGAGCGCCTTGACCACTATACCACTGAGGCAGGTTTTAAACAGGTACCTACAACGTACAATACAAAAGTACAACAAAAGTAGCAATACTAGAACAATAACCATTAGTTCTCATAACAATAATATCTAGCAATAATAGCTATAGCAATAATAATAACAATAATAGTAATATAATAATGACAATAATAGTAATGACAATAATAGATAGAGACCAGAGCATAGCCAATAACAACCCTATCCCACCACCATGATATAGCAAACTCGGTATTACAGTCAAACTTGGATCGTTGAGAACTCGTATTTATGAACAAGAATGATCGTTCTTAGATCAGTCTCAAGTCAAAATTGACCAATCAAATGCCTTGAGACTATGCTTGGCACGAACTTAAGAGCCAGCGGTGAGGGCCCTACTTTTTCTCTCAATTAGAGGAGTTTTTGTCATGAATTAAAGATTTTCTGGTTTTCTCAGTTAGAGAAGATGTGGACTGTATCTGGGATGAATAATTTTTTCCTCAAACAAAAGGGAGGAAATTACCATCAGCCTAGCTTAGACGGTAGCATGTCTGTCTTGTAAGAGGTCACGGTTTCGATTCCCGCCCGGGGCGGACTTTATTTCAAAGAATTTAAAAAGCTGAGGTTTCATTCCTAGAACGGCTGGCCTTTTCCTATCTTGTCGTCTCTTCGATTTCGGGATTATAATAACTCCTTTTTGCAGCCTCTTGATTGTTTTTGTTTTTGTTTTTGTTTTTTTTTTTTCGATTTCATCCAGTTCCCAGTTATCCACGTTCGCCTGTACTATTCCACCACCACGGTATGTCCTACAAGGTATTTTAGTCCTGCATAATCCTCAGTCAAAGTATTTTTAGCCTCAACCTTGTATTGATCACATGAACAGGTACCTACTATACGTACTACAATGCCCTGGCGTATCCATGTCAATGCCTTTATTGGTCGCTAGGACCACACCTATCGGACTCTTAATTTCTTAATAATTATGTAGAGGACAGAAAAGTCCTAGAGATAGGATTGAGCTGAACAGTTTGGTCCGTCATCGTCAGATGGACCTAGGTTCCTTTTAAAGGGTTGAACGTCTCTGTACATATAGGTTGGTCCAGTGGTAACGCGCTTGCTTGCCATGCAGAAGGTCCCGGGTTCGAATCCCACCATCGACAAAAATTTGTACTCGTTTTCGAAGCAAGCTTTACGGGAGAATGTGCTAGCTGTGACGCGGGACTACATATCGCAGCCACGAATAAGTAAGTAGCTTTCGCAGAACTTTGAAGGCTGACATGGTGGGTTATCTAAGATGGGTGTGTTACACACTGAAGTTACACATTCAGGGGTTCTATACAAGCTTAAACGTAGAATAAAATCGTGTTTAAGCTTCTAAAAATGTCCTCTGGTCTTTCCAAAACCTTGGTTTCCACTCTGAATTGATTTTACCTTAGAAAATATACAGAAAAGACAGAACTCTGAGATCAGGGTTTCAGTGGCCTTATCAGACAAGCCACCTCCTTACTGATAACACTTGTGGATTTGTGATGTTGAGATAAAAAAGTTGAGGGATATTTATTTGATTGTTAAATTTGCCGTCAACTTCTCCCAAATCTAGAAATGGAAATTTTGATTTTGAAAATTTGAGATGAGTTTTTCTGATTTGGTTTTGTTGGATTATAATGAGCACTCCACCCATGTCTGTAATATACATGATCTTGGGGTGGGGTTATAACTTAAGTTTTTATTTGATATTTTTACTCCTGTTAATTTTGATTCATTTTTCATTTAGAAAAAGAATTCATCATCAACAGTAGGAAAAGTAAAAATGGGGGTTTCCTGTAATTTTGACTTTTTTGTTCTTTCTAATATAAAACAAAGACAAGTTAATCACCATAGCAGTTGAAATGCCTACCTCTACCAATACTTCCAGTTACAATAAGGGTACTTGCTACTTGTGCAGAAGTCACGTCCGTGGAATATTGCTACCAAAGGAACTGGCACAAACGAGCAGTGATTAGTGTTATTATAGGGTTAGGTGTAAAATGTAAAAATATGTAAATGCAGTTTCTTTGTGTTATTATGTCACAACTTTGGTGCTCACTGCAGCATTGTAGGATTTTTCCCAATATCTCAATAATCCTAAAATCCAACTGAAATGCGAACAGGAATTTTGTGTTTAGCATAAATGCTTTTCCCAAATGTAGCCCCCCGCTAATAATACACCTAACTCAATTCCATCTTCTCCCTGCAGATATCACCCATCCTATACCCGATTTGACCGGGTACATTACCGAGGGTCAAATCTACGTCGACCGACAGCTGCACAACCGACAGATCTATCCTCCAATCAACGTGCTCCCCTCTCTATCCCGTCTGATGAAGTCTGCTATTGGTGAAGACATGACCCGCAAGGACCATTCAGATGTGTCCAATCAGGTGAGTGACCTAGTTGTTGATTGGTGGATAGACAGATCTATCCTCCAATCAACGTGCTCCCCTCTCTATCCCGTCTGATGAAGTCTGCTATTGGTGAAGACATGACCCGCAAGGACCATTCAGATGTGTCCAATCAGGTGAGTGACCTAGTTGTTGATTGGTGGATAGACAGATCTATCCTCCAATCAACGTGCTCCCCTCTCTATCCCGTCTGATGAAGTCTGCTATTGGTGAAGACATGACCCGCAAGGACCATTCAGATGTGTCCAATCAGGTGAGTGACCTAGTTGTTGATTGGTGGATAGACAGATCTATCCTCCAATCAACGTGCTCCCCTCTCTATCCCGTCTGATGAAGTCTGCTATTGGTGAAGACATGACCCGCAAGGACCATTCAGATGTGTCCAATCAGGTGAGTGACCTAGTTGTTGATTGGTGGATAGACAGATCTATCCTCCAATCAACGTGCTCCCCTCTCTATCCCGTCTGATGAAGTCTGCTATTGGTGAAGACATGACCCGCAAGGACCATTCAGATGTGTCCAATCAGGTGAGTGACCTAGTTGTTGATTGGTGGATAGACAGATCTATCCTCCAATCAACGTGCTCCCCTCTCTATCCCGTCTGATGAAGTCTGCTATTGGTGAAGACATGACCCGCAAGGACCATTCAGATGTGTCCAATCAGGTGAGTGACCTAGTTGTTGATTGGTGGATAGACAGATCTATCCTCCAATCAACGTGCTCCCCTCTCTATCCCGTCTGATGAAGTCTGCTATTGGTGAAGACATGACCCGCAAGGACCATTCAGATGTGTCCAATCAGGTGAGTGACCTAGTTGTTGATTGGTGGATAGACAGATCTATCCTCCAATCAACGTGCTCCCCTCTCTATCCCGTCTGATGAAGTCTGCTATTGGTGAAGACATGACCCGCAAGGACCATTCAGATGTGTCCAATCAGGTGAGTGACCTAGTTGTTGATTGGTGGATAGACAGATCTATCCTCCAATCAACGTGCTCCCCTCTCTATCCCGTCTGATGAAGTCTGCTATTGGTGAAGACATGACCCGCAAGGACCATTCAGATGTGTCCAATCAGGTGAGTGACCTAGTTGTTGATTGGTGGATAGACAGATCTATCCTCCAATCAACGTGCTCCCCTCTCTATCCCGTCTGATGAAGTCTGCTATTGGTGAAGACATGACCCGCAAGGACCATTCAGATGTGTCCAATCAGGTGAGTGACCTAGTTGTTGATTGGTGGATAGACAGATCTATCCTCCAATCAACGTGCTCCCCTCTCTATCCCGTCTGATGAAGTCTGCTATTGGTGAAGACATGACCCGCAAGGACCATTCAGATGTGTCCAATCAGGTGAGTGACCTAGTTGTTGATTGGTGGATAGACAGATCTATCCTCCAATCAACGTGCTCCCCTCTCTATCCCGTCTGATGAAGTCTGCTATTGGTGAAGACATGACCCGCAAGGACCATTCAGATGTGTCCAATCAGGTGAGTGACCTAGTTGTTGATTGGTGGATAGACAGATCTATCCTCCAATCAACGTGCTCCCCTCTCTATCCCGTCTGATGAAGTCTGCTATTGGTGAAGACATGACCCGCAAGGACCATTCAGATGTGTCCAATCAGGTGAGTGACCTAGTTGTTGATTGGTGGATAGACAGATCTATCCTCCAATCAACGTGCTCCCCTCTCTATCCCGTCTGATGAAGTCTGCTATTGGTGAAGACATGACCCGCCGAAAAGAACTTCGTGTCACAAGGTAAGTAAATGAGGTGAAGACCAAACTAACTCGTGTTCGACTAACAAAGTTTCGTTTTCATTTTGTAACAATGAAACAGCAAACAGCTGCTACTTTAGACTCGTTTCGTCTAGGTAAATACAAGATCAACAGAGAGCAACCCATTAAAATGTTACCCTTGTTACTTAAATGTTGATGTTAATATTTTCTTAACCTGGTTGAATGTTTCTCCCCCCAGGTAACTATGAGAACCGCACGGTGTACGAGTCCCTGGACATCGGCTGGCAGCTGCTCCGTATCTTCCCCAAGGAGATGCTCAAGCGTATTCCCGCCTCCACGCTCGCCGAATTCTATCCCCGGGATTCACGCCACACTGGCGCCAAGTAAACACTCCCCTCCCCCGTCTAGCCTTTTATTAAGTTTCCTCCGCGGGACCGGCACTCTTCACCCGCCAAGCATCTTTCCGTTGGGTATCGCGTTGCTGATATTTCTCGCGCGGCAGAGGCACTCTTTCCCCGCCAAACGTTGGGTGTCTTGTGTATCAACTTTTTTTCGTGCGGTAGAGGCACGCTTTCCCGCCAAGTTTTATGTGTCTCGTGTTTTGATTTTTTTCTCGCGAGAGGGACGCTTTTTTCCCGCGTGATCTGGAGTAGTAGCACGTTTTTTCGTACTCTGCGGACCCAGCCCGGTTCCCTGAGGGACTCCTCTCTTTGTTCAAGTTTCCTCCGCGGGACCGGCACTCTCCGCCCGCCAAACATCTTTCCGTTGGGTCTCGCGTTGCTGATATTTCTCGCGCGGCAGAGGCACTCTTTCCCCGCCAAACGTTGGGTGTCTTGTGTATCAACTTTTTTTCGTGCGGTAGAGGCACTCTTTCTCGCCAAGTTTTATGTGTCTCGTGTTTTATTTTTTTTCTCGCGAGAGAGACACTTTTTTCCCCGCGTGATCTGGAGTAGTAGCACGTTTTTTCGTACTCTGCGGACCCAGCCCGGTTCCCTGAGGGACTCCTCTCTTTGTTTTTTTGTTTCATTATTTACAATCCGAGTTAAACTTAAACCGAGTTTAAACTCACTTCGTGACCTTCGAAAAAAAAAAGGAATCTAAACCGTAATACGTCGTCGACAATACAACAACGCGCCGACAAACCCACACACGAGGGCATACCGTACCAGCACGATCATCACGCTAAGACGGTCAGCGCACGACTGAGACTCTACACTCCCTAGCGCGCTCTTCGGAGCAAAGAGAAACCACTTCGCCGAACTTCGCTTCTCTTCGACACTTTCCGGTGCGCATGCGCCGTGCTCATCTTCGAATATCCCCGTGCACCATACGATACTCTGGCATTCCGGGCAGGAGAGAGGCTTCACCTTGTATTTGTTTAGGTTCTCGATGAGGCATCTGGAAAGAGGGGAGGGGCGTAAGAGGCGGGGCCTATCCTCCCTTCTTGCGTTTTGATTGGTTACTTTTTTCGTTATGTTAAGAGAGGGGAAATATAACTTCAGGTTCAACTCCTCCCTGCCTTCTTGCGTTTTGATTGGTCACTTTTTTCGTTATAATAAGAGAGGGGAAATATAACTCCAGGTTCAACTCCTCCCTTCGCGCGATCTCATTGGATATTCGTTGTGTGTAAAAGAGGGGAAGGTTTTACTCCTCTCGCGATTTGATTAATAAGTCTTAATTCCTATGAGGGTTGTAGAATGTGTTAAGGTTCTTCTTTTTCTTCACTTACTAAATTTATTAAAAATAAGTGAAAGTAAAAAAGAATTGAGAGGGACAGAGGTTTGATAGACAGAATTTTTTTTCGTCTCGAAATAGAATGAAGAAGGAGGACATGATTGGAGGAAATCAGCCGTTCCGAGAACGAACCTGAAATGTTTTGGATAAAGTCCGCCACGGGCGGGAATCGAACCCGCGACCCAGCGCTTACAAGGCAGAAGACACGCAACCAACCAAGCTAACATGGCTGACTGTCAGTAGATAAAGAAATGTCACTCTGGAAATCCAGAATACGTATCACAAAAAACGCCCACCATTTATCTCACAGTTATGCAATCCGCCAGGCATTTTAAAAACGACGTCCGCCATCTTTCTCGAAATCAGCTGATTTGATTCCCAATCATCAAATTTTATCACAACAAAATTTTGGGGTGAGGCAAGGCGACTATTTGATAGGGTGTCACGGTTTTTTTTTTAGTTTCTCTCAGGTTTTCCTTCTAATTTCTAGATTTTAAAGTTGGTTTCCTTTTAATTCAAAATGTCGATAAGCTCGAAGCAAGCTTTACGGGAGAATGTGCTAGCTGTGACGCGGGACTACATATCGCAGCCACGGATAAGTAAGTACTAAGTAGCTTTCGCAGAACTTTTGAAGGCTGAAATGGTGGGTTATCTAAGATGGGTGTGTTACACACTGAAGTAGGACATTCAGGGGTTCTATACAAGCTTAAACGTAGAATAAAATCGCGTTTAAGCTTCTAAAAATGTCCTCTGGTCTTTCTAAAACCTTGGTTTCCACTCTGAATTGATTTTACCTCAGAAAATATACAGAAAAGACAGAACTCTGAGATCAGGGTTTCAGTGGCCTTATCAGACAAGCCACCTCCTTACTGATAACACTTGTGGATTTGTTATGTTGAGATAAAAAAGTTGAGGGATATTTATTTGATTGTTAAATTTGCCGTCAACTTTTCCCAAATCTAGAAATGGAAATTTTGATTTTGAAAATTTGAGATGAGTTTTTCTGATTTGGTTTTGTTGGATTATAATGAGCACTCCAACCCCCTCATAGGCACACAGTCTCAATAAGTGAATAAGTCTTAATTCCTATGAGGGTTGTAGAATATGTTAAGGTTCTTCTTTTTCTTCACTTACCTACTAAATTTATATTAAAAAAAAAGTAAAAAAGAATTGAGAGGGACAGAGGTTTGATAGACAGAATTTTTTTCGTCTCGAAATAGCATGAAGAAGGAGGACATGATTGGAGGAAATCAGCCGTTCCGAGAACGAACCTGAAATGTTTTGGGTAAAGTCCGCCAAGGGTGGGAATCGAACCCGCGACCCAGCGCTTACAAGGCAGAAGACACGCAACCAACCAAGCTAACATGTAGTAACATGGCTGACTGTCAGTACCTAGGTAAAGAAAGGTCACTCTGGAAATCCAGAATACGTATCACAAAAAACGCCCACCATTTATCTCGCAGTTATGCAATCCGCCAGGCATTTTAAAAACGACGTTCGCCATCTTTCTCGAAATCAGCTGATTTGATTCCCAATCATCAAATTTTATCACAACAAAATTTTGGGGTGAGGCAAGGCAAGGCGACTATTTGATAAATTGATAGGGTGTCACGGTTTTCTTTTAGTTTCTCTCAGGTTTTCCTTCTAATTTCTAGATTTTAAAGTTGGTTTCCTTTTAATTCAAAATGTCGATAAGCTCGAAGCAAGCTTTACGGGAGAATGTGCTAGCTGTGACGCGGGACTACATATCGCAGCCACGGATAAGTAAGTATAGCTTTCGCAGAACTTTTGAAGGCTGACATGGTGGGTTATCTAAGATGGGTGTGTTACACACTGAAGTTGGACATTCAAGACCTTTATACAAGCTTAAACTCAGGTTTAATTCGTTTTTAAGCTTCTGAAAATGTGCCTTGGTCTTTCTAAAATGTTGGTTTCAACTCTGAATTGGTTTTACCTCAGAAAATCTACAGAAAAGACACAAGTCTGAGATCAGGGTTTCAGTGGCCTTATCAGACAAGCCACCTCCTTACTGATAACACTTGTGGATTTGTGGTGTTGAGATAAAAAAGTTGAGGGATATTTATTTGATTGTTAAATTTGCCGTCAACTTTTCCCAAATCTAGAAATGAAAGTTTTCATTTTGACAATTTGAGATGGGTTTTTCTGATTTGGTTTTGTTGGTTTTATAATGAGCACTCCACCCATGTCTGTAATATACATGATCTTGGGGTGGGGTTATAACATAAGTTTTTATTTGATATTTTTACTCCTGTTAATTTTGATTAATTTTTTATTTAGAAAAAGGATTCGTTCTCAACAATAGCAAAAGTAAAAATGGGGGTTTCAAGTAATTTTGACTTTGTGTTTTTTCTAATGTAAAATAAAGGAAAGTTAATCACCATAGCAGTTGAAATGCCTACCTCTACCAATACTTCCAGTTACAATAAGGATACTTGCTACTTGTGCAGAAGTCATGTCCGTGGAATATTGCTACCAAAGGAACTGGCACAAACAAGCAGTGATTAGTGTTATTATAGGGTTAGGTTAAATACAAAAAGCTTTTCCTGGCATAGGACTGGAAAGTCCCTTTACTCCAGCAGTAGGCTACTTCTATTATTTCAAATTCTCAAATTACATTGAGGATTAAATTCCATCCCTCGGCTGGGATTGAACCCAGGCCCTCCTGTTTATCAGGCGATTATTTATTTACCTTTAAAAGTTTAAAACTTTACCAAATCAAATTTATTACTTTTTTTTTCTTTCAAATAATGTTCCCGTTTTCTTTTCTAAAAAGTCCCTTTCTCTTTCACAGCATACAAAACTGTGTCTGGTGTCAACGGACCTCTGGTCATCTTAGACGAGGTGAAATTCCCCAAGTACGCTGAAATTGTGCAGCTCCGTCTGAATGATGGATCTTACCGTGCCGGACAAGTGCTGGAAGTCAGTGGCTCCAAGGCTGTGGTCCAGGTATGCAAATAATAATGGGGCTCAACCACTTTTTTTTCTTTGCTGATAAAGGAAGTTCGAAACACGCTGATCTCAATAGAAATGCTTAAAATTTCATTTGAGGCTTCCCTAAGATGAGAAATCTTCGTTTGAAATTTTCGAATTTTGAAACACACAAAATTTTTGCGGGCAGCCATTTTTTCGTGATGTGATGTCAGTTCATGCGAGGTCGGATGACGTCAGTTCAACGTTATTTTTTTTACGACCTTTGAGCAACATTTTAGGGGATTTAGGGACCGTTTTGGATGTTTTGAGTGCGCCAATGCACTTTTTGGGTACTTTTACATCGGAATAGGACTCATCTTGAAAAAAATTGTTATTTGGTTGAGCCCCTATAATTTTCGCGGGCAGCCATTTTTTCGTGATGACGTCAGTTCATGCAAGGTTGTAAACCATGGCTGCTTCAACGTTATTTTTTTTGCGACCTTTGAGCAACATTTTAGGGGATTTAGGGACCGTTTTGGATGTTTTTGAGTGCGCCAATGCACTTTTTGGGTACTTTTACATCGGAATAGGACTCTATCTCGAAAAAAAATGTCATTTGGTTGAGCCCCTATAATTTTCGCGGACAGCCATTTTTTCGTGATGACGTCAGTTCATGCGACCTCGCATGAACTGACGTAAAAGATCTTGCTTAGGTACGGTACTCACTATGTTTTTGAAGGCCTTTTGGAAGATTTTGGTATCTAAAAATAACAATTTGAAACTTTTCAAAGGCCTTTTTATGATTTTCTCTCATTTAAAAATTAAATTATACCTATTAATTGGAAATTAATTATAGTAATACTTAGTTAGAAATCAAAGATTAACTTTTTAAGAATAAATAATTAAAGGAAGGACAGACTAAAAAATGATAAATGTTATATTGTGTTTGTACACATCATTTTATTTCCAAATAAAATTTTGAAACTCAAAACTTATTTCAACATTTTATTGCAGGTGTTTGAAGGTACATCTGGTATTGATGCTAAGAACACAGTGTGTGAGTTCACTGGAGACATCTTGAGAACTCCTGTATCAGAGGATATGTTAGGACGAGTGTTCAACGGCAGTGGAAAACCCATTGATAAAGGTGAGAATACATAATTTGAGTTTCTAATGAAGTTTTTATCATTAAGTACAAGCTCTTCAATTTGACTGTCTATAAAAATTGGCCTGTTCCTGAAACCATCATACCACTTATTTCACATTGCCTTGCCATCTCAGCAACCATAAAGAACATTCAATTTTAAAAAGGTTTTTTCATTTGTAATATGTTCTAAATTCTTCTAATCACAAAATTCTTTTGAGAGAGGGGCAGAAATTTTTACATATAACTATGTTATTGTATCAAACAGGGTGTCTACCAGACTGGAAAACCGGGAAAAGTCAGGGAATTTCATGGAGACTGGAAAAGTCAGGGAATTTCACAAAAAAGTGCGTCCTTTACGTGTTGAAAATGTACATCAAACGCAGAAAGAAGATAGTCTTATAATCTGAACCATAATTTGTATTTCAGCTGTACGCTTGTTACGCTATTGGTAAGGATGTGCCAAAGTGCATTAATATCATCTAAGTAAGCACAAGAAATGTATCTTAAATCTCAAGGCATTTGTAAAATTTCTTTTTATTCTAGAGAAAATCATATTGTTAATTCTTAGCCCAGAAAACACCTCTTTGTAAAATAAAATTGTTATTTAGAATATTTTAAAGTTAATTTTATTTTCATCTATGAAATAAAAGACCGTCGTTAGTGATTTGTGTTTAGATTTCACAAAGATTTTGTTTTAATTTTTCGAGGTAGCCTTCGTATTTACGACAAAGTTAGAACCATTAAAGTTAAGCAACGTTGAGGGAGGTTGATATTCGGATGGATGACCATCTGGGAAGTCATGTGACTTTTCCCGACCCCCCACTCAGTCGCCGTATGGAAGGTAAAACTGAAGATCTTGGTCGTCGCCAGCCTAGTTAGCTTAGTTGGTAGTGCGTCTGCCTTGTAAGCGCTAGGCCGCGGGTTCGATTCCTGCCCGGGGCGGATTCTATCCTGAACGGATGATGTACGTTCTCGGAACGGCTGGCTTTCTCCTATCCGTTCTTCCTTCTCTCTTCGATTTCGGAACGATAAGACCATAGCAGTTACAGTTCCCTCTATCAAACCTCTTAAAAAAAGTTAAGCAACGTTGAGGGAGGTTGATATTCGGATGGATGACCATCTGGGAAGTCATGTGACTTTTCCCGACCCCCCACTCAATCTGGAGTAGACGGACAGCTTGTCGCCGAACGGAAGGTAAAACCAAAGATCTTGGTCGTTGCCAGCCTAATTAGTTTGGATGGTAGCGCGTCTGCCTTGTAAGCGCTAGGTCGCTGGTTCAATTCCCGCCCGGGGCGGATTTTATCCTGATGGGATAATGTTCGTTCTCGAAACGGCTGGCTTTCTCCTATCCTGTCTCCCTTCTCTCTTCGATTTCGGGACGACAAAGACTTTAGCAGTTATGCAGTGACTTTAAAATAATAAAATAAAAACGCAAGAATTGAATATAAATAAATATAATAACTCGCAAATAATCCATATTTTATTGTACCTATATGGTTTTTAGAATAAACAATAATAATGAATAGGTTTGGTTTGTGCTTCTGAAGCTTACAAGTTGGACCAGCCACTCACTATCAGGTCGACCTAAGGACAGGTACACCTGATCAGGCCTACCTGATAGTGTGTGTGCTCATCAGGTATCAGGAAGACCCGACCGACGGACCTTTTCAGTCGTACCTGTCAGGTCTACCTGATAGTGGGTGTGCTCATCAGGTGTCAGATATG
Source organism: Diaphorina citri (assembly GCF_000475195.1). Classification (NCBI taxonomy): domain Eukaryota; kingdom Metazoa; phylum Arthropoda; class Insecta; order Hemiptera; family Psyllidae; genus Diaphorina; species Diaphorina citri. Next base: position 27,317 of record NW_007378646.1, read on the forward strand.
CCTGATCAGGCCTACCTGATAGTGGCTGGCCAGGCATATTGAGATAATACATAGCTCAATGGACATAATACATACAGAAACAAATTTTAGTACATTATACAGGGTGGTCTGATTTTTTTTCTTCTCAATATACAAACCATGGATCCAGGAGGTCAATTTAAGACTTTTTTTACTCTATGAACATATGCAGTAAAAAGTCTTACATCGACCTCCTGGATCTATGGTTTGAATATTAAGAGAAAAAAAATTCCGACCACCCTGTATATTAGAATATTTTTCATAACCGACCACAATTAATTAAATTAGCCCGACAGTAAATTTCTCCCTCCATCCAACCATTTTTTCCCCCCCACAGACATGAGGGTGCCTTACAACAGCAAAAGAGTAATTTCTTTCGCATCTCAACACGCACTAATCCATCCAAATTTGGTATGGGGGAAAAAAATGTCGGCCTGAAGCTTAAAAGTAGACAAATTGAGAGGAACATGGCCCAATAGGCACTATTTTACTATCTATATATAAAAATAAAATTGTAGATTTGTCTGTACAATGCTTAGAATCGTGAAATTTACGGCACGTTCTGAATAATTACCCAATCGATTATTGAAACTTACACAAGTAAGCAATATTGAGAAAGCAATTGCTAGCTGACCAATCAGATTCAAGATCCCAACGAAAAGCAATTTTAGGAATTGGTCAAAAATAATAAGCCTTAAAAACTTTTTCGGCTATTGATGTGATGAACTCTATTGCTCGTGGACAGAAGATTCCCATCTTCTCTGCTGCTGGTCTGCCCCACAATGAAGTGAGTAGAGAAACAATTAGGCTTCTTTCTATCTAGACTGCAAATTGTTATATAAATTGCAGTAGTTCTAGGTTGAAGACTACATAATATAATCCACCTGTTCACACTGCACTGTTATTTTGAAGAGGATTGATAGAGGGAACTCTAACAACGGAGGTCTTATCAATCCAAACTTGAAGAGGAGGCAGGATAGGGGCTAGTCAGCAAGAGCAAACCTTAGGTGTCTAGGTTTATTAATTTCTCCATCTCATTTCTACTCCGACTTAGCTTGTCATTATCTTTTTTTATCTTTTCATTTACTATGATATTTATCTGTTCAATTTCCAGATTGCTGCTCAGATTTGTAGACAAGCTGGTCTGGTAAAGATGCCGGGTAAATCTGTACTTGATGATTCTGAAGATAACTTTGCTATTGTGTTTGCCGCTATGGGAGTCAACATGGAAACTGCCCGATTCTTCAAACAAGATTTCGAAGTGAGTACTTTTTACTACTTTAAAGAGGTTTGATGATCAAGGAAATTGCAACAATGGAGGTCTTATCATCCCAAAATCAAAGAAAGAAATAGAAGAAAGTCAGCCGTTCCAAGCACGAACCTTATTTGTTCAGGATAAATCCGTCCCGAGCGGGAATGGAACCCGCGGCCTAGCGCTTACAAGGCAGGTGTGTTACTTTTCAAGCTAACTAGGTTGGCTTAGATTATTTATTTTCGATATTTTCTCATCAGATTTTTTTTTTTAAATTTATTTTTAACCCCCTTTTTTCTCTCCTTCCAGGAAAACGGTTCCATGGAGAACGTGTGTCTGTTCTTGAACTTGGCCAACGACCCTACCATTGAACGTATCATCACATTTCAGGCCAAATATTTCTCAATCTATAAGTGCGGGGGTTAATGGACTGAAATCCTGCTCTATAGAATAAAGTCATGCCAGCCACTCACGCTCAGACTATCTGTATGACTTGGGTCTGTCAGACTGTCTGTATGACTTGGGTCTGTCAGACTGTCTGTATGACTTGGGTCCGTCAGACTGTCTGTATGACTTGGGTCTGTCAGACTGTCTGTATGACTTGGGTCTGTATGACTTGGGTCCGTCAGACTGTCTGTATGACTTGGGTCCGTCAGACTGTCTGTATGACTTGGGTCTGTCAGACTGTCTGTATGACTTGGGTCTGTCAGACTGTCTGTATGACCTGGGTCTGTCAGACTGTCTGTATGACTTGGGTCTGTCCGACTGTCTGTATGACTTGGGTCTGTCCGACTGTCTGTATGACTTGGGTCTGTCAGACTGTCTGTATGACTTGGGTCTGTCAGACTGTCTGTATGACTTGGGTCTGTCAGACTGTCTGTATGACTTGGGTCCGTCAGACAGTCTGAGCGTGACAGCCCAGTTAGAGGGCGCGCCTGCCTTGTGAGCGCTAGGTCGCAAGTTCGGTTCCCGCTAGGGCGCACTTTATCCTCATAGATTTGGTTCGTTCTCGGAACTTTTTCCTATCCTTTCTTGTTTTCGCTTCAATTTCGGAACGATGATGCCTCTCTTGTTGGAGTTTCCACTAAGTACCAAGGAACTTTTTCAGTAAATCTGTGTTTTCACCTTTTCATTATTTGTTCAACTTATCCTGATCTTATCCAGGAGGGAAAATTATGGAGGTCCTCTTTCTCTCTTCCATTTCGGGACTATAACCAAAAATCTTCTTTTTCTTCTCTTTTTCCCGTGTACAGACGGGGTCGGCGATTTTCATCAGCCTCTCAATCAGTCCTAACTACCTAAGGTGATTGCTTTGGGCTGACATTTGGTTTTGGCTACTTCCTGTTTAAAATCCCCCAGCCAGACATGGGACTATAACCTTAATAATAGTGCTTAAAAAAGTCTCCTATTGACCTCCCCTATGTAAACTGATGCCCTTAACATTACGCCCTCAAATACATAAACCCTCATCTTATCACAATTTTTTTTATCTAATCACTCCGAGATAAAAAAAAAAGCTAAAAGGCCTATCAAAGTTCATTATTAGGTTTTTACTGATAAAGGCGCTGTTTATCAACAAGTGATGGAAATAATAGGGGTAGTTTTATTTGTGAGTTCACTGGAGACATCTTGAGAACTCCTGTGTCAGAGGATATGTTAGGACGAGTGTTCAACGGCAGTGGAAAACCCATTGATAAAGGTATGCATAATTTGAGGTTCCAATAAACTTTTTGTCATTACACGTTCTTCAATTTGACTGTCTCTGAAAATAGGCCTGTTACTGAAATCAACTTTGTAATTTGCACTTCACAAAATCTTGACATCTCAGCAAGGCATCTTTCCAAGCACTAAATTCTTTTGAGAGAGGGGTGGAAATTTTACATACTGAATTACTTATGTTATTTTAACAACATTCAACAGGCCATCTCAGGTTTCCTTCTCTTCTTCAAGTCCAAGAAAGGTCACAACCTCCATAGGTTTCATCCAATTGATTGTCAAATGTTTATTTTTCACTTCTCAGGACCTCCCATCCTAGCCGAGGACTACTTGGACATTGAAGGTCAACCCATCAACCCGTACAGCAGAACCTACCCGCAGGAAATGATTCAGACTGGTATCTCGGCTATTGATAAAATTTTATTGCAGGTGTTTGAAGGTACATCTGGTATTGATGCTAAGAACACAGTGTGTGAGTTCACTGGAGACATCTTGAGAACTCCCGTCTCAGAGGATATGTTAGGACGAGTGTTCAACGGCAGTGGAAAACCCATTGATAAAGGTGAGAATGCATAATTTGAGGTTCTAATTAACTTTTTGTCATTACAAGTTCTTCAATTTGACTGTCTCTGAAAATAGGCCTGTTACTGAAATCAACTTTGTAATTTGCACTTCACAAAATCTTGACATCTCAGCAAGGCATCTTACATTTTACATACAGAAATTTTACATACAGAATTACTTATGATATTTTAACAACATTCAACAGGTCATCTCAGGTTTCCTTCTCTTCTTCAAGTCCAAGAAAGGTCACAACCTCCATAGGTTTCATCCAATTGATTGTCAAATGTTTATTTTTCATAGTGGTTGAGAGCACTCCTAACTCGAAGGTTTTAGGATCGAATCCCGGCTGGGCGCGGAAATTTTCGGACCGAACTTTCGTGTTCTTGAATATTGTGGATGTAAAAGTGAGTGCCTTGAAGTGATGTGAAAGAAATCTATAAAATTCACACAGATTTTTTTTTTCAGTTCAGAGCAGGTGTCAATAAAGTTCAATTTTTTTTTTTTTTTCAGTTCAGAGCAGGTATCAATAAAGTTCAAATTTCCATGATCATAGGCAACCTCCAGGATAGAGAAAACCCTTGAAGAAAAAGGGCTGCTTAATTAATAGGTCCTTTACGTGTTGAAAATGTGCATCAAACGCAGAAAGAAGATAGTCTTATAATTTTAACCATAATTTGTATTTCAGCTGTACGCTTGTTACGCTATTGGTAAGGATGTGCAGGCCATGAAGGCTGTAGTAGGAGAAGAAGCTTTGACTCCAGATGACTTGCTGTACTTGGAGTTCCTCACCAAGTTCGAAAAGAACTTCGTGTCACAAGGTAAGTAAATGAGGTGAAGACCATACTAACTCGTGTTCGACTAAAAAAGTTTCCTTTTCATTTTGTAATGATGAAACAGCTGCTACATTAGACTTGTTACGTCTGGGTCAATACAAGATCAACAGAGAGCAACCCATTAAAATCTTTGCAATCGGATAAAAAGAGTGCAATTTTTTTTTTTTTGGTCAGTGGTGAAACTTGAACGCGGGACCTTCTGTATGACTAGGTAGTCAATACTGGATTAATCGTGTACATTTGTGTAGATTTTGGCTCTGTCCCAGGCGCGTTTTCCATAATTATGCTCACTGTTGATTTCATACCTGTTTACCTATCAGCCATTATTATTTGAGCCATAAAAAAAAAAAAAAAAAAAAAAAAAAATTTTTAAAAAATTTGGAATAAATTGGGCTTCACCTTGTATTTGTTTAGGTTCTCGATGAGGCATCTGGAAAGAGGGGAGGGGGCGTGAGAGGCGGGGCCTATCCTCCCTTCTTGCGTTTTGATTGGTTACTTTTTTCGTTATGTTAAGAGAGGGGAAATATAACTTCAGGTTCAAAGGCTTCACCTTGTATTTGTTTAGGTTCTCGATGAGGCATCTGGAAAGAGGGGAGGGGCGTAAGAGGCGGGGCCTATCCTCCCTTCTTGCGTTTTGATTGGTTACTTTTTTCGTTATGTTAAGAGAGGGGAAATATAACTTCAGGTTCAACTCCTCCCTTCGCGCGATCTCATTGGATATTCGTTGTGTGTAAAAGAGGGGAAGGTTTTACTCCTCTCGCGATTTGATTGGCTGCTATTCCACGTCTAAAAAGAGGGGAAGAGAAGGTTTTACTCCTCGCAATCTGATTGACTATTCGTTGTCTGTAAAGAGGGGAAGGTTTTACTCCTCTCGTGATTTGATTGGCTGATATTCCACGTCTAAAAAGAGGGGGAGAGAAGTTTTACTCCTCGCGATCTCATTGGTGATTCGTCTGGAAAGAGGGCTATTGATGTGATGAACTCTATTGCTCGTGGACAGAAGATTCCCATCTTCTCCGCTGCTGGTCTGCCCCACAATGAAGTGAGTAGAGCAATATACCCTTATGCTCACTTTGGAAAAAAAAGCCTTAAGTCCCAGCAGCTGAGATTAAATTCTCTTTATGTGTGGAATACCTTACTTGGACTTTTTTTTTTCTAGATTAGATATGGGGAAAACTGTAACAACAGAGGTCTTATTGACCCAAAGTCAAAGACTGGAGGGAATCAAATCTGCAACTTAGTGCTGAAGAGGCAGGTGCGCAACCCTTCAAAGAGGTCTTATTGACTCAAAGTCTAATACAGAAGGAGGACAATATAGGAGAAAGCCAGCTGTTCTAAGAACAAACCTTATCTGTTCAGGATAAAGATTTCCTCTGGTGTTAATCAAATCTGCAACCTAGTGCTGAAGAGGCAGGTGCGCAACCCTTCAAAGAGGTCTTATTGACTCAAAGTCTAATACAGAAGGAGGACAATATAGGAGAAAGCCAGCTGTTCTAAGAACAAACCTTATCTGTTCAGGATAAAGATTTCCTCTGGTGTTAATCTGCAACTTAGTGCTCACGTGGCACGTGTGCAACCCTCCAAATAAACTCTGCTGACTCATTTTTTTTTTCTTTAATTTTTCTAAATAAATGTTTATTCATTTCTCGATCTCATTTTTGCTCTGATTTAGCTTGTCATTGTCCTAATCGTTTCTTCGTTTACCATGATTTATTTGTTCAATTTCCAGATTGCTGCTCAGATTTGTAGACAAGCTGGTCTGGTAAAGATGCCGGGTAAATCTGTACTTGATGATTCTGAAGATAACTTTGCTATTGTGTTTGCCGCTATGGGAGTTAACATGGAAACTGCCCGATTCTTCAAACAAGATTTCGAAGTGAGTACTTCTTACTACTTTTAAAGAGGTTTGATGATCAAGGAAACAGCAACAATGGATGTCTTATCATCCCAAAATCAAAGAAAGAAATAGAAGAAAGTCAACCGTTCCAAGCACGAACCTTATTAGTTCAGGATAAATCCGTCCCGAGCGGGAATGGAACCCGCGGCCTAGCGCTTACAAGGCAGGTGTGTTACCTTTCAAGCTAACTAGGTTGGCTTAGATTATTTATTTTAGATATTTTCTCATCAGATTTTTTTTTTTTTAATTTATTTTTAACCTCCTTTTTTCTCTCTCCTTCCAGGAAAACGGTTCCATGGAGAACGTGTGTCTGTTCTTGAACTTGGCCAACGACCCTACCATTGAACGTATCATCACACCTCGACTTGCCCTCACCACAGCAGAGTTTTTGGCGTACCAGTGTGAGAAACACGTGTTGGTTATCCTTACGGATATGTCCTCTTATGCTGAAGCTTTGCGTGAGGTAAGGAATATGGGTATATTTTGTTTAGCATCTTAAGGACTGAAAAGTCCCTTTACTTAGGTACTTAGATGTTGTTTTCTGAAAATTTTTGTAGTACTGCTCCCTGTTGACTCTGTCAGCCTATTTTTTGAATATTTTGAAGGTATTTCTGATTATTTTTCTGGTATCAACTTTTTTACTTAGGTACTTAGATGTTGTTTTCTGAAATTTTTTTGTAGTACTGCTCCCTGTTGACTCTGTCAGCCTATTTTTTGAATATTTTGAAGGTATTTCTGATTATTTTTCTGGTATCAACTTAACACTGTCTTTGAATTTCTAGTTAGGCTGATTTTCAGATAAGAAGAAGAAAAAAAAATGTTATTTATACTGCTCGCATAGGACTGGAAAGTCCCTTTACTCCAGCAGTAGGCTACTACTATTATTTCAAATTCTCAAATTACATTGAGGATTAAATTCCATCCCTCGGCTGGGATTGAACCCAGGCCCTCCTGTTTATCAGGCGAGCGTCTTGAGTTCTACACCACTGAAGCATTGATTAACATTGGGAAGAGTGTAGAATAAATCTGTCCCGATTTTTTTTGTACTTATGTGAATGGAATTATTATCATTTTTTTATTTTATTTTTTTTTACTTTTTTGGGTGAGATTTTAATCCGTTTCTCCGTAGAGCTCTCGAGCTTGCGAGTAACCTGCGTGAAATTAACCTTCTATCTCGCCTCTAGGTGTCGGCTGCCCGTGAAGAGGTACCAGGGCGACGTGGGTTCCCCGGATACATGTACACCAACTTGGCTACCATCTATGAGCGTGCGGGGAGAGTGGAGGGCAGAAACGGATCGATCACTCAGATCCCTATCCTTACTATGCCTAACGATGGTATGTATTGTTATTTTCCCAAAATATGACCCTAAAATATGACATTATGACGTCAGAAATGCTAAAATATGGCCTATAAATATATTCCTGAAAAAGTCTTAGAAAGTCGGCTCCCATAGCGTAGTGGTCACTACACTCGCCTTGCACGCGGGAGACCCGGGTTCGATATCACTCAGATCCCTATCCTTACTATGCCTAACGATGGTATGTATTGTTATTTTACCGAAATATGACCCTAAAATATGACATTATGACGTCAGAAATGCTAAAATATGGCCTGAATATATTCCTGAAAAAGTCTTAGAAAGTCGGCTCCCATAGCGTAGTGGTCACTACACTCGCCTTGCACGCGGGAGACCCGGGTTCGATTCCCGGCGGGGTCAAGAAATTTGTATCCTGACTGGCTGTTGCGGGGCCCACTCAGCCTCGTGAGGAAAATGAGTAGCTATGACACATAAATGCGCATAGCGACCGGTGCCAGCATGAATTTTATCACAACAATTTTTTTTTTGGGGTGAGGCAAGGCGACTATTTGATAAATTGATAGGGTGTCACAGTTTTTTTAGTTTCTCTCAGGTTTTCCTTCTAATTTCTAGATTTTAAAGTTGGTTTCCTTTTAATTCAAAATGTCGATAAGCTCGAAGCCAAGCATTGATTAATATTGGGAAGAGTGTAGAATAAATCTGTCCCGATTTTTTTTGTACTTATGTGAATGGAATTATTATCTTTTTTTTTTTTTTACTTTTTGGGTGAGATTTTAATCCGTTTCTCCGTAGAGCTCTCGAGCCTGCGAGTAACCTGCGTGAAATTAACCTTCTATCTCGCCTCTAGGTGTCAGCTGCCCGTGAAGAAGTACCAGGGCGACGTGGGTTCCCCGGATACATGTACACCAACTTGGCTACCATCTATGAGCGTGCTGGGAGAGTGGAGGGCAGGAACGGATCGATCACTCAGATCCCTATCCTTACTATGCCTAACGATGGTATGTATTGTTATTTTCCCAAAATATGACCCTAAAAAGTATGATATTATGACGTCAGAAATGCTAAAATATGGCCTATATATATTCCTGAAAAAGTCTTAGAAAAAAGGTAGATACTTGCATTTTTATTTATTTGGCATTGTCTACGAAGATATGCCTAGGTACTTACTTACAAATCCCCCATCAGGCTTTTTTTGTTCAGGAGGTTTGATGGAACTGACTACAGGTCTTATCGTCTTGAGACCGAAGAGAGAAGATTGACTGGATTGTAAAATGCCAGCTGAACGAACCTTGTTTGTTTAGTGTAAATTTCGTCCAGTGCGGGAATCGAACTCGCGAACTTGCTCTTACAAGGCGAGCTACCTTCCAAAAAGTCACATTTTTCTTTTACATTATCAATCTTTTTTGGGGTCGGCGTTTTAAGAATATAAAACGTCGAGTTAAATGTTAAAATCGATAACTTATTTGAATCGTTCCCAAGAAGAACGGCCTATGTGAAAATTTTCGATTTTTTTTTATTTTTTAGTTGGGGCCTCTGTGTGTTTTTTGGTAGAAGAGAAATTATACACTTTCGAAATAGGTAGCTTGTATTTTGGAAATCAAATAAAACTTTTTTCAAGTGACCGTGTTCCTTAGAAATCTTTTTAGGTTCCGATTTTCCGCCATTCAGTTGCAAAATATTTAACAACATGGCTATTCAACACCTTTGCCTATGGTCCAAAGCATCTCGTGTGTTTTTACTTTCCTTATCCTATATCTAATAAGGGAAAGACTTAAATGTTATTATCATTGTCCACTGTCATACTTCGCCTCATCTTCTTCTTCTCTGTTATTTGTTTTCAAACATTCCATTTAAATGTTTTCAAGTACATTTTTTTTTTTTTTACATTTTAAGTTAGCGTTCAGAATCAAATTGGTACGTTTGTTTTAGGGACGAAGTTCTCTTTGGGAAAGACTCTTTTTTCAGTGCATTTTCTTTGCTTTTTCGATGAAGATTATTGGCGGATTTTACCCATGAGTGAATAGGAAATTTCAGTAATGGAAGATTTTTTGATGAAAAAAAGGAGTTATTTAGGTATTACCTTTATAGATAATTTTAGTTTTAAAGGAGTTAAAAGTAAAAGATAAAATGATAAAAGTACTAAATGTTTACCCCTTAAAATTTAAAATTACCTATTGAATGACTCGTTTTTGGGCAGTCAATCTCTCATTAGTGAAAACTCCGATTGCCATTGGTGAAACCAGCCATGTCTTTTAGAATTTTCGTTCCTGGTGCCATCCATATGGGATTGGTTTCAAGGTTATTTTCTTCGGATTTTTAATAGGAAGGCAGACATTTGTATAAGATTAAATGTTATCGTGTTTTGGGGTGAATTTATTACTTGAGTTCTGTCAGTATAAAGATTATAAAGTTGTTACTTACTATGTTTTTTGGAAGAAGAGAAATTATACACTTTCGGAATAGCATGTATTTTGGAAATCGAATAAAACTTTTTTCAAGTGACCGTGTTCCTTAGAAATCTTTTTAGGTTCCGATTTTCCGCCATTCAGTTGTAAAATATTTAACAACATGGCTATTCAACACCATTTGCCTATGGTCCAAAGCATCTCGTGTGTTTTTACTTTCCTTATCCTATAATAAGGGAAGTACTTAAATGTTTATTATCATTGTCCACTGTCATACTTCGCCTCATCTTCTTCTTCTCTGTTATTTGTTTTCAAACATTCCATTTAAATGTTTTCAAGTACATTTTTTTTACATTTTAAGTTAGCGTTCAGAATCAAATTGGTACGTTTGTTTTAGGGACGAAGTTCTCTTTGGAAAAGACTCTTTTTTCAGTGCATTTTCTTTGCTTTTTCGATGAAGATTATTGGCGGGTTTTACCCATGAGGTAATAGGAAATTTCAGTAATGAAAGATTTTTTGATTAAAAAAGGAGTTATTTAGGTATTATAGATAATTTTAGTTTTAAAAGAGTTAAAAGTAAAAGATAAAATGATAAAAGTACTAAATGTTTACCCCTTAAAATTTAAAATTATCTAATGAATGACTCGTTTTTGGGCAGTCAAAAAATCTCCCATTAGTGAAAACTCCGTTTGCCATTGGTGAAACCAGCCATGTCTTTTAGAATATTCGTTCCTGGTGCCATCCATGGGATTAGTTTCAAGGTTATTTTTGGCTCGTTGAAATATACTCGTGTCTAATTGGTCGATTGCCGATTCGGCTTTCGACCAATCAGATCCTTTCTGTCCAAAATTGAGTTAAATTGGCCAAAAGTAAGTGAAATCAATCCTTAATAAAAAAAAAATCCTTATTTTTAGTTATATTTTTCATTACTTTATTTTGTGTTTCTGCAATCTTAAATTAAAAGACGAATAAATTGAAAACCATTTACATTTTGGTTTTCTCTGGAATTCAAACTGTTTTTTTTTTTACCATGAATTTGAATGAGACTATTTCTTTTCGAAACAATAACTACTTGTAGGCGTACATTTTAGATTTTTAATTTTTAAGTTTCCTTTGGGTTTTACAATTTTTTTTTCGAAGCATTTTCATTCTATTTTCCTCCAATATGTTAAAAGATAAAGATTTATGATAAAATATCCCTATTTTAATATTTTATAGATATAATAAAACGATCGTTTTTTTTTTTTGAGAAGTTTCTAGCAAAGGCTTTTCAGTGAAAGCTTGAATTATTTTAAAATAATGCCTTTTTTTCCCATTAGGCGCTTTAACAATGTTTTGTACATGTCGTTCGCGCCGGAAAAATAATGCCTTCAAACTTCAAATTGGAAAAGTTTCATTAGTCGCCTACCTTCAATGATTCTATACGTAAAATAAGTTATTTAACTTTAATAAGGCCTGAAATCACAATATTTTTTGGCTAGTTTAATTTAAATAATATTCAAACAGAAGATTTATCTTGTGATTGGTTGGAATTAATCCACGAATCAGATGCGAGATCTTCTATTTCAACATTTTTTAAACTAGCCTGAAAAGTGGAGTTTGGGCAAAGTGCATTAATATCATCTAAGTAAGCACAAGAAATGTATCTTAAGGCATTTGTAAAATTTCTTTTTATTATAGAGAAAATCATATTGTTAATTCTTAGCCCAGAAAACACCTCTTTGTAAAATAAAATTGTTATTTAGAATATTTTAAAGTTAATTTTATTTTCATCTATGAAATTAAAAGACCGTTAGTGATTTGTGTTTAGATTTCACAAAGATTTTGTTTTAATTTTTCGAGGTAGCCTGAGGATTTACGACAAAGTTAAAACCATTTAAGTTAAGCAAGCCAGCCTAGTTAGCTTAGTTGGTAGTGCGTCTGCCTTGTAAGCGCTAGGTCGCGGGTTCGATTCCTGCCCGGGGCGGATTCTATCCTGAACGGATGATGTACGTTCTCGGAACGGCTGGCTTTCTCCTATCCTGTCTCCCTTCTCTCTTCGATTTCGGGACTTTAGCAGTTTTACAGTGACTTTAATAAAATAAAAACGCTAGAATTGAATATAAATAAATATAATAACTCGCAAATAATCCATATTTTATTGTATATGGTTTTTAGAATAAACAATAATAATGAATAGGTTTGGTTTGTGCTTCTGAAGCTTACAAGTTAGGCCAGCCACTCACTATCAGGTAGACCTGATGACAGGTACACCTGATCAGGTCTACCTGATAGTGTGTGCCCATCGGGAAGACCCGTCCGACGGACCTTTTCAGTCGTACCTGTCAGGTCTACCTGATAGTGTGTGTGCTCACCAGGTGTCAGGTATACCTGATCAGGCCTACCTGATAGTGAGTCGCTGGCCTTAGGCATATTGAGATAATACATAGCTCAATGGACATAATACATACAGAAACAAGTTTTAGTTTTAGTTTTAGTACTATACAGGGTGGTCTGATTTTCTTCTTCTCAATATACAAACCATGGATCCAGGAGGTCAATATAAGACTTTTTTACTCTATGAGCATATGCAGTAAAAAGTCTTACATCGACCTCCTGGATCTATGGTTTGAATATTAAGAAAAAAAATTCCGACCACCCTGTATATTAGAATATTTTTCATAACCGACCACAATTAATTAAACTAGCCCGACAGTAAATTTCTCCCTCCATTCAACCATTTTTTTTTCTCACAGACATGAGGGTCCCTTACAACAGCAAAAGAGTAATTTCTTTCGCATCTTAACACGCACCAATCCATCCAAATTTGGTATGGGGGAAAAAAATGTCGGCCTGAAGCTTAAAAGTAGACAAATTGAGAGGAACATGGCTCAATGCCCAAATGGGCACTATTATACTATCTATATAAATAAAATTGTAGATTTGTCTGTACATTGCTTGATTGCTTAGAATCGTGAACTTTTTCAACGTTGTATATCGGGCAATAATAAATGAAATTTCGTAAAAAAAAAAAAAAAAAAAAAAAAAAAAAACAAAACCAGGTTGCATTCCTTTTTTTTTTTTTTTTTTTTTTTTTTTTCATCCTTTTTACTACAAAAGAGGGGAAGAGAAGGTTTTACTCCTCGCAATCCGATTGATTATTCGTTGTCTGTAAAGAGGGGAAGGTTTTACTCCTCTCGCGATTTGATTGGCTGCTATTCCACGTCTAAAAAGAGGGGAAGAGAAGGTTTTACTCCTCGCAATCTGATTGATTATTCGTTGTCTGTAAAGAGGGGAAGGTTTTACTCCTCTCGCGATTTGATTGGCTGCTATTCCACGTCTAAAAAGAGGGGAAGAGAAGGTTTTACTCCTCGCAATCTGATTGATTATTCGTTGTCTGTAAAGAGGGGAAGGTTTTACTCCTCTCGCGATTTGATTGGCTGCTATTCCACGTCTAAAAAGAGGGGAAGAGAAGGTTTTACTCCTCGCAATCTGATTGATTATTCGTTGTCTGTAAAGAGGGGAAGGTTTTACTCCTCTCGCGATTTGATTGGCTGCTATTCCACGTCTAAAAAGAGGGGAAGAGAAGGTTTTACTCCTCGCAATCCGATTGATTATTCGTTGTCTGTAAAGAGGGGAAGGTTTTACTCCTCTCGCGATTTGATTGGCTGCTATTCCACGTCTAAAAAGAGGGGAAGAGAAGGTTTTACTCCTCGCAATCTGATTGATTATTCGTTGTCTGTAAAGAGGGGAAGGTTTTACTCCTCTCGCGATTTGATTGGCTGCTATTCCACGTCTAAAAAGAGGGGAAGAGAAGGTTTTACTCCTCGCAATCTGATTGATTATTCGTTGTCTGTAAAGAGGGGAAGGTTTTACTCCTCTCGCGATTTGATTGGCTGCTATTCCACGTCTAAAAAGAGGGGAAGAGAAGGTTTTACTCCTCGCAGCTTATTGGATATTCGTTGTGTATAAAAGAGGGGAAGGTTTTACTCCTCTCGCGATTTGATTGGCTGCTATTCCACGTCTAAAAAGAGGGGAAGAGAAGGTTTTACTCCTCGCAATCTGATTGATTATTCGTTGTCTGTAAAGAGGGGAAGGTTTTACTCCTCTCGCGATTTGATTGGCTGATATTCCACGTCTAAAAAGAGGGGGAGAGAAGTTTTACTCCTCGCGATCTCATTGGTGATTCGTCTGGAAAGAGGAGGCTATAAGAGGCGTGGTCTAACATTCAACTCTTTTCCCTCGCGATCTGATTGGCTATTCGACGTCTGGAAAGAAGGAAGAGCGTTAAAGGCGGTGTCTAACGTTCAACTCCTTCACATTTGATTGGCTGATATTCCACGTCTGAAAAGAGGGGAAGCGAAAGAGAGGCGTGACCTAACTTCTAACTCCTCCTCTGTATAATCGGGAAGCTGATTGATTCTTGAATGAAGATTTCGACAGTACCATTGGGTCCATTGGTTCTCAATTTGTCATCTTTGTGCCAAAGTCCCATCACTAAACCAGGAAGGGTCTCTTATATTTCACGAAATCAGGAAGTCCCTTTACAAAACCAGGCGGGTTTCCTCTGAAAATCTATACAGGCAAAGGGGTGGCCAAAAAGCTCCCAAAGGTCAGATCTACGTGCGCGCTTTATCGTTGTCGGCGGCCGAATTGGAATTATCGGTATCGGAATCATCTTCGTCGTCTTCCGAGATGAGTCGGGAGTAGGTCGAGTAGCCGTTGACCCGAGGTCGAACCCCGGGAGAGGTAGAAGAATAATCGAGGCGCAGCGCCTTGCGGGGAGGGGGTGACGAGGAGCTGAAAGCAGGTGCAAAATATGGCGCGAGTGAGAGATGTGCTATTATTAAAGTCAGAGTGAGCAACAAATATTTTTTTTTTTATACAGGTTTGAACAATACTTGGCGGTACACGGATGTTTTGGTGGCCATTTGGTGCTTTCTTCGGATTGATTATTTGGAGGACACTATGTTTTTGTGTTTGGTTTGATAAGTAGTAAGTCAAAACCGCCAAGTTTTATGTGTCTCGTGTTTTGATTTTTTCTCGCGAGAGAGACACTTTTTTCCCGCGTGATCTGGAGTAGTAGCACGTTTTTTCGTACTCTGCGGACCCAGCCCGGTTCCCTGAGGGACTCCTCTCTTTGTTTTTTTGTTTCGCCCTCCATTTCTTTGTGTTTTTTTGGTGGCCATTTGGTGCTTTCTTCGGATTGATTATTTGGAGGACACTATGTTTTTGTGTTTGGTTTGATAAGTAGTAAGTCAAAAGCCTGTTTGAAATCGATGAATAGTTTTCCATTTTTTTTTCTTCGGATTTTTAATAGGAAGGCAGACATTTGTATAAGATGTAAGGTTATCGTGTTTTGGGGTGAATTTATTACTTGAGTTCTGTCAGTATAAAGATTATAAAGTTGTTACTTACTATGTTTTTTGGTAGAAGTTTCTTCGGATTTTTAATAGGAAGGCAGACATTTGTATAAGATGTAAGGTTATCGTGTTTTGGGGTGAATTTATTACTTGAGTTTATACAGGATTGATAGAGGGAACTTTAACTGTTAAGGAAGAGAAGGAAGGCAGGTTAGGAGAAAGCCATATGCTGTGGTCAGGAGGAGAACCTTGAGGAATAAATAGTTTGAAAAACATTCAGAATGAAGGAATGGAAATGCAGACTGCCTCAATTTTTTTTAAGAGAAAGAATATCAAGAATAATAAAAGAAAAGTAGGAAAAAGACAAGAAAGAGAGGAAGAAAGAAAGAAAATGAGAAGCAAACTACAGGAAAAAAAATAATAAGTAGTACTCAGTAACCAATAAAGAAAAAAAGAAGAAGAAGGAAGAAGAAGAAGAAGGAAGAAGAAGAAGAAGAAGGAAGAAGAAGAAGAAGAAGAAGAAGAAGAAGAAGAAAAAAAAAAAAAAAAAAAAAAATATTTTTTTTATATAGGATTGATAGAGGGAATTGTAACTGCTAAGGAAGAGAAGGAAGACAGGTTAGGAGAAAGCCATTTATGCTGTGGTCAGGAGGAGAGCCTTGAGAAATAAATAGTTTGAAAAACATTCAGAATGAAGGAATGGAAATGCAGACTGTCTCAATTTTTTAAGAGAATATCAAGAATAATAATAGAAAAGTAGGAAAAAGAAAAGAAAGAGAGGAAGAAAGAAAATGAGAAGCAAACTACAGGGAAAAAATAAGTAGTAACTCAGTAAACAATAAAGAAAAGAAAAATATAAAAAAAGACAAAGACAAATTGACCTTGGAACTTTTCCCAGATGAGCTTTATATCTGACACCAAAAAATCTCGAGATTTTTTTCTCCAACGTTCAAAAGAGGCTGTCAGAGTAAAAAAAGAAATGTAAACTGTCCCGAATTTTTCACACTCAAGAGTAGAAAATTAGAAACACTCAAGAGTAAGAAAAAGAAAAGAAAAAGAGGAAGAAAGAAAGAAAATGAGAAGCAAACTACAGGAAAAAAATAAGTAGTAACTCAGTAACCAATAAAGAAAAGAAAATAAAAAAAAAGACAAAAACAAATTGACCTTGGAACTTTTCCAAGATGAGCTTTATATCTGACACCAAAAAATCTCGAGATTTTTTTCTCCAACATTCAAAAGAGGCTTTCAGAGTAAAAAAAGAAATGTATAAACTGTCCCCAATTTTTCACACTCAAGAGTAGAAAATTAGAAACACTCAAGAGTAGAAAATTAGAAACAAAACAACTTTTCAACTTACCTGGTGGCCTCATAATTACTCAAGAGTAGAAAATTAGAAACACTCAAGAGTAGAAAATTAGAAACAAAACAACTTTTCAACTTACCTGGTGGCCTCATAATTAATCTCCGGGCTGGACGAATCCCGGCCTCTACTCCTCGTGGGCGACGCAGGTGGACTGAACGCTTGCAGAAACTAAACAACTTCTCAACTTACCTTGTGGCCTCATAATTAATCTCCGGGCTGGACGAATCCCGGCCTCTACTCCTCGTGGGCGACGCAGGTGGACTGAACGCTTGCAGAAACTTCCCCTTCCCTTCGTTCCACATATGTTTGAGTCGCCCCTCGCGACCGAACAGCAGCAGGAACGTGTCGATAATGTCGCGCGACTTTTCTTCCCACTTCTGAATCATGTCGACACGTCGCTCGCCAATGTTCTCCATCACGCGCTTCGACCGGTCCTTGAACTCTTCGATCTTGTTCTGGAACCGGAACTTCTTCTCCTGTTGGGGAGTAACATGGAATAGGAGAGAATAATGGACAATAATAGGGTGAGGTTGAGTGGGACAGAAAGTTCGCAATTGCCGATGAAATTTGGGCACCTTTGCTTCCCAAACGTTGGGATTAGCACTTTCGCCACAAATGAACACATTATTTTTCACACTTTCTCCCTCACTTACATAATTATAATTTTCTGTCACAAAACATACTGTCCATATTTTTTCCCTAAATAACAAATTAGTTCAAGTATTTTGGCCCTAAAAAACCAATTAATTTCCATACTTTTTGCCCTTAAATAGATAATAAATTTGTTTCCATATTTTACAAAAAAAAAAAAAAAAAAAAAAAAAAAATTACCGTGTAGTTCACAAATGTGACAAAGATGCAACACAAAACGTTGGGTTGAGATGGTTGCTGCGCTTGGCGGTATTTTGACCGCTTTTGGACAGATTTCGACCGTTTTTTGGCGGTTTTCAGCTATAGCGACAAAACGGTTAGAGATATGTAAAAGTTAGGGTAAAAGAACACTCAAATAAGCATCATTCAATAGGATAAGGAAAGTCGTGTGATGTTCACACCAGATTTTTTATTACAAATAAGCATCATTCAATAGGATAAGGAAAGTCGTGTGATGTTCACACCAGATTTTTGCTCTTAGCTCTATGCGGTTTTACGTCGTCATTTACTCTCAGTTCTATGCGGTTTAAAAGCGGTTTATCGACACTCTCGTCTATCTGCTCGATGTACTATACTCTGCTTTTGGCCTTAGACTGCTGATGCCGGAATAATGGGCCCAAGTACAATGCAGGCAGTAAAAATACGAATTTCAGAAGGTTGATCCCTTTTCTTCATTATTATTATTATTATAATTACACAATTGGATCAAACTTTATTAACTGATGGTAACAAAAAGTATATACATATAAATACAAAATAAAGTTTCATTGCGATTTTTCCTTCTTTTTACGAAAGAGTTTACGAGGGTTTTCCCTTTTAGACAACCATATGTAAAAAAAAAAAAATCGAATGGACCTCAAAACAGTTTTAATCTCATTCAGGCCACAATGATATCGACGAGAAAAATGTTTGCCGACATTCATAAATAAATAAAAATAAAAATTTCATCTGCAAATAAGTTTTTTCAACCTTCGAAAATGGCATTTTTGAAGCATTTAAATTGAATTCCTTGGGTGCGTGTTTATTCTGCGTTGTAGTCTAAACTTAGAATGGTTTTTCTCACCTCTCTACATCATTCATAACAGTGCGGCCCTTCTTTCGATGTGTGAGCGCATCACTACACACTCCCACTATTAGATATACGTTGGGAAATACATTCTTGGCCTGCATTAGTTGCCGTGAGTGTCCCTGATGAAACATATCGTAGATCCCGTCTGCGTATACACGCACCTTACGACTTGCTGTAATCATACAAACAAATGTGATTTTAGACTTGGCTTGGACTCGAATTATTTTATATTTTTATATATATATATTTTATAAGTTTCCATTTATTGGTTTTTCAGAACAACTCTCTCTAATTTTATTTTCATCTATGAAATAAAAGACCGTTAGTGATTTGTGTTTAGATTTCACAAAGGTTTTGTTTTAATTTTCGAGGTAGCCTTAGGGTTTACGCCGTTTACGACAAAGTTAGAACCATTAAAGTTAAGCAACGTTGAGGGAGGTTGGTATTCGGATGGATGACCATCTGGGAAGTCATGTGACTTTTCCCGACCCCCCACTCAATCTGGAGTACACGGACAGCTTGTCGCCGAACGGAAGGTAAAACTAAAGATCTTGGTCGTTGCCAGCCTAATTAGCTTGGATGGTAGCGCGTCTGCCTTGTAAGCGCTAGGTCGCGGGTTCAATTCCTGCCCGGGGCGGATTCTATCCTGAACGGATAATGTTCGTTCTCGGAACGGGGCTGGCTTTCTCCTATCCTGTCTCCCTTCTCTCTTCGATTTAGGGACGATAAAGACTTTAGCAGTTATACAGCGACTTTCATAAAACCTTATCACAAAAGTGTTAAAGCGCCTAATTCGAAAAAAAAAAAAAAAAAAAAAAAAAAACAAATTAATTCCCATATTTTGTCCCTAAATAGAGACAAATTTGTTTCCATATTTTGCTCCCTAACAACTAAATATTTTCCACATTCTGTTCCTAAATAACAAATTTATTTCCATCTTTTCCATCTAAAGGAAATAGTAACATTATTTTCCACATTTGAACCCTATAACAAACTATATCAACTGTATTCAATAAATATTTCCCCACTTACATTTAGGAAGGACACATTCAGGTCCTTGGCCGTGTAGCCGCGTGCCAGGTTGCGTCGCACGTATATATCATAGTCACGCACGATGCGTGCCACTATGTCCGACGTGGACACGCCCTCTGTGCGTTGCGTGGCTACGAACATGCCGCGCGCTTTGAGGTGTGCGTACACATCCGTGCCGAACTCTGACATGTACGGGATGTCGTCATGCGCGATGAAGTCGATCTGTGGGAGGCATGACAGATTGTTAGAATTATTTAATAAGTTTCCTCCATTTAAAATTAAAAATTTTAATTAATGAAGATTCTTAATTAAATAATTATTCCTCGATAATTATTTTAGTTTTATTCCTCCATTTATTTGTTATTCGATATTAAAAAAAATAATAATCTGTAAAAAACCGGAGGTTGTGCCACGGATGGGGCATTAGAATGAACTGATCAAGAGATCAAGTAATGACGGAAAACTACTTTGTTGTCGTATTTTCCTATCGGAATGTCCTCTCTTCTGAAGCTCGCTTCCTCTCTTTTGGCGTGACAGCGCCTGTACTAAACCATAGGAAATTTGAGATGGCGCACCATTGGAATAGTTTCCGTTTTAGAAAGGAAAACACAACCTTTTTTTTATCCTGCTGGGATAGGACTGAAAAGTGCCTAAAATTGGACACACATATTGTGAGATTGGCTAATTAATAAATCAAATTGTATTTGTTATTCGATATTATTTGTTATTCGAAAATAATAATCTGTAAAAGCCGGAGCTTGTGCCACGGATGGGGCATTAGAATGAACTGATCAAGTAATGACGGAAAACTGTTTTGTTTGTTTCGTCGTATTTTCCTATCGGAATGTCACCTCTTCTGAAGCTCGTTTCCTCTCTTTTGGCGAGATAGCGCCTGTACTAAACCATAGGAAATTTGAGATGGCGCACCATTGGAATCGTTTCCGTTTCAGAAAGGAAAGAAAACACAACCTTTTTTTATCCTGCTGGGATAGGACTGAAAAGTGCCTAAAATTGGACACACATATTGTGAGATTGGCTAATTAATAAATCAAATTGTATTAGTATTATATTAAGCTATATGGAGCTCTAAGGGTTAGGTGGTAGAAAACGCCTCCGGCGTTAACCTCGCCTAGTGGTTACCTTCCACTCAAGAGTCTAAAGAATTTTGTCTAGTGGCGCGGTGGTAGCATGTTAAATGCACCAGTTCCGTCAAGTGCTGATGGATTTTCCGGGCTCCACTCAAGCTGGGTGAGGTTGATGTGAGGAGACGGGTAGCTTGTCACCGAATGGTGTGTAAAAAGCCGTCTAGTGGCGCGGTGGTAGCATGTTAAATGCACCGGTTCCGTCAAATGCTGATGGATTTTCCGGGCTCCACTCAAGCTGGGTGAGGTTGATGTGAGGAGACGGGTAGCTTGTCACCGAATGGTGTGTAAAAAGCTCGTCACTAAAAACCGTTTACAAAGGTAATTTATTGATGGATGATACACATACCTTACGTTTAAGTTATACAAGGATGTAAATACGTAGTGTTATAGTTAGGTATAGGTTGGTGACATACCTTATAAAGTTATGAAATAGGTAACAACAAAACTTATTACCTTTATATGATACAATGGATACACGTTCCGGTTTTGATCTTATCCGACTCGAGTTTCGTCCATCTCCGTGGACTTTTTCAGTTCGTACATGTACATTTTTTTTAAGGGGTTTGACAGAGGGAACTGTAACTGCTATGGTCTTATCGTCCCGAAATCGAAGAGAGAAGGAGAGGTAATTTAATGATGGATGATACATATACCTTACGTTTAAGTTATACAAGGATGTAAATACGTAGTGTTATAGTTAGGTATAGGTTGGTGACATACCTTATAATTAAGTTATATACGAAAAGGTAATAAGAGCCAGCCTAGTTAGCTTAGTTGGTAGTGCGTCTGCCTTGTAAGCGCTAGGCCGCGGGTTCGATTCCCGCCCTATAAAGGTAATAAGTTTTGTAGTTACCTATTTCATAACATTATAACCTAGGATGTCTAATATAAACATATTTAATAATAGACATACCTTATGTTTAAGTTATAAGATATACAAGGATGTAAATATTTAGTGTTATAGTTAGGTATAGGTTGATGACATACCTTATGTAATATTTTCCTATCGGAATGTCCTCTCTTCTGAAGCACGTTTCCTCTCTTTTGGCGTGACAGCGCCTGTAGTAAACCATAGGAAATTTGAGATGGCGCACCATTCGAATCGTTTCCGTTTCAGAAAGGAAAACACAACCTTTTTTTATCCTGCTGGGATAGGACTGAAAAGTGCCTAAAATTGGACACACATTGTCCGCGCCGGTATCGCGATTTAAGTATTTAGAGTAGGTATCCACAACGTTCCAAACTCCGTGATAGATACGAAGGAACCCGAGCCCGGCCGAACAGAATAGGCTCGGCCACCATCTCCTAACCAAGCGCCCCGCTCACTCTCTTCTCTCAAAACCAGCGACAAAGTATGTATACGAGTATGTATATCTGCTCTCTCATTCTCTGTGTTCTTTATGTCAAGTTTTACTCGTTAACATTCCAACTCTTGAGCTACAGAACACACATATTGTGAGATTGGCTAATTTAATTAATAAATCAAATTGTATTTGGGGTTGGATGGAAGAGAATGCCCAAGGCATTAATCCCGCCCCTTAGTTGGAATATTTTGTAGATAGTTTTGTATTTGGGGTTGGATGGAAGAGAATGCCCCAGGCATTAATCCCGCCCCTTAGTTGGAATATTTTGTAGATAGTTTTGTATTTGGGGTTGGATGGAAGAGAATGCCCAAGGCATTAATCCCGCCCCTTAGTTGGAATATTTTGTAGATAGTTTATTTTACAATTTAATTAATTTCTTTCTTTTTACTTTTTGTTATTAATTTATTATTTTGTAATTGTTTTTTCCTCTCTTCTTTTGTTAATCTTGTTGTTCTGTATATATTTATTGTACCTATACTTTTGTAAATATTCCAAATAAAAAGAGTTAAATAATAATATTATTATTATATTAAGCTAGTAACCGATTAACGAATTTCGTCTAGTGGCGCGGTGGTAGCATGTTAAATGCACCGGTTCCGTCAAGTGCTGATGGATGCTAACCTGCCTCGGTAGCCTAGTGGTCAAGACGCTCGCCTGGTAAACAGGAGGGCGTGGGTTCGATCCCAGCCGAGGCATGGAATTTTATCCTCA
This sequence comes from Diaphorina citri, assembly GCF_000475195.1. Classification (NCBI taxonomy): domain Eukaryota; kingdom Metazoa; phylum Arthropoda; class Insecta; order Hemiptera; family Psyllidae; genus Diaphorina; species Diaphorina citri. The sequence goes on from NW_007378646.1 coordinate 49,998, forward strand.
TTTATTTGAGATTCAGAACAACTCTCTCATCAAATAAATTGTTAACAAATGGTATACACCCATCCGTAAAAGCCGGAACTTGTGCCACGGATGGGGAAATTAACGACATAGCACTACGATAGTAGATGAAACCGAGTTAAAAAAAAATGTTGGGGGAGCTTCAACATTTGGCGGCAAGCTACCCGCCTACTTACATTAACCTCACCTAGCCTAAGCTTGACCGGGAAAAATTCAACACCTCGCGATTGCCTAAACATTGATCAACTTCAGTGATCCAATGTCTATTGGTGCATTCAAAGTGCTTTCACCATTGCGCCGGCGCAGCTGACATTCAATAAACGAGGAGTATTGAAATTGCAGACCAAAAAGGACTTTTCGGTCCTATGCTATTAGATAAAGTACCCTTTCCCAAGCCTTACCTTTGCCTTGTTTTGCGTCATCATAGGTTATTCTCTGCTCGTAGTTACATTGGTTTCTCTCCTCCACTGCTTCTGGTTCGTCGCTGAACGGGGCTGGTTTAGTGATGGAGATGGAGGAGGTGGATTCCTGCAGCTCCAGAGAGGGATAGGAGACGGCCTTTTTCGGGGAATCTGTGAAACCGGGACCAAATGTAGAGTTAATGAATGAAGCGAGTTTCAAGTTTTAACTACAAATAGTCAATTTGTCCGTTTCAATATACCTGTCTCGGTGGTGTAGAGGTCAAGACACTCCCCTGGCAGAAAGGAGGGCGTCGGTTCAAATCCCAGCCATGGTAGATAATTTTATGCACAACTTTGTTTAACAATTCGACAACAATAATAGTGGTAGCCCATTGTTGGAATAAAGGGACTTTTACCGCCCGTGGCAAACTATATCCTCAAAGTTCCTTCTCGGAACGGCTGGCTTCGCGCTCGATGTTGTTACTCTCTTCGCTCTCGGAAAGATAAAACCTCAACAGTTACAGTTCTCTCTATCAAATGATTTTTTTTTTTTTTAATTTCATACTTCCCTCGCGATCTGATTGGCTATTCGTCGTCTGGAAAGAAGGAAGAGCGTTAAAGGCGGTGTCTAACGTTCAACTCCTTCACATTTGATTGGCTGATATTCCACGTCTGAAAAGATGGGAAGCGAAAGAGAGGCTTGACCTAACTTCTAACTCGTCCTCTGTATAATCGGGAAGCTGATTGATTCTTGAATGAAGATTTCGACAATACCATTGGTTCTCAATTTGTCATCTTTGTGCCAAAGTTCCATCACTAAACCAGAAAGGGTCTCTAATATTTCACGAAATCAGGAAGTCCCTTCACAAAACCAGGCGGGTTTCCTCTGAAAATCTATACAGGCAAAGGGGTGGCCAAAAAGCCCCCAAAGGTCAGATCTACGTGCGCGCTTTATCGTTGTCGGCGGCCGAATTGGAATTATCGGTATCGGAATCATCTTCGTCGTCTTCCGTATGGCCAGTATTAAGCTGAAAAGAACCATCCGTAAGGCAATTCCACTTATGGATTGTTCTTTTTTGCTTCATGCTGTCCATACCATAAGCTGACTACACACGTACCATTATTATTGTCATGAAATAGAGCTTCATCCACACCGTTATTCAAACTAGGGATGTGATCTCCCATACTGTCTATGAGACTCGAAGCTCCTCCGTTTTCATCTATATTGTCACCTGAGGAAGCAAATATAAACAACAGTTAATCATTTTCTGTCTGGCTGGGGGACGTTAAACAGGGAGTGTACCAGCCTGAATATCCCTTGCTAAAGAACTAGGAAAGGTTGAGTGCGAAGGGCATCCACTCGAAAAATTTGTAGCCAAAACCAAATATCAGCCCAAAGCAATCACCCTAGTTAGGGCTGATTGAGAGGCTGACGAAAAACGCCGACCCCGCCTGTACACGGGAAAAGGCGAAGAAAAAGAAGAATGTTGTCTGAAAAGTATGCTGTGTCGTTTTGGCAACCCAAACTTTGGGCAGTTCGTCAAATAAATTTTATTGTTTGTTTCTCTCTCTCCCCATATTTTACCTGTGGATGAAGCCTCCATGATTTTGGGCAATTTTCGTTTCCGTGTGGATCTGGTCTGTCTGGTGGCAGCGATATCAATTTCACTTGTGGATGTGGCCATTATTGCATAGTCTGGGGGGCCTCACTGGATTTTGAACAGGGGTAGATGGCGTGTGGAGGGGGCTTATGTGGCCAAAATTACACACGAAAAAAAAATAAAAAAATATGTCTTTGATTTTTCTAGGATTCTTCAAATACTTGAAACTTCAAAGATTATTTTTTATTTTATTTTTTGTCTTATTTATTTTTTTTTAGTCTTTTTTCTTTCAAATTGGTTGTGGTATTGTTTGAAAATTTCAACTTGGTAAGTCCTTGGGGAAATTATTCAGACGTCTTTAAAGTTTTTAAATAAGGTTAAACTTAAAGTCTTAATTGAATTCTTTGGTTTCGTAAGAGAGATGAGGTATTGCTGTCTTTTTCACAAGCTTGAAATTCTGAAACAAAGAGAAAAGGGAAATTTATTAATTATTAGAATAGCAAAAAATAGGAATATGTAACCAAAATAAAATTAACATAGAATGAAAAATTCTTTAAATTTTGGTCCTTGAATATTCTTAATTTTAAAATCAAGTATGATTAAAATAAAATGGGAATCAACAGTTTACAGTAGGTGTAATAAATCAATTTGCCTCAAATGATCTGCGTACCTAACTAGTGTAAAAAATTTAATTAAATGAGATATTAATGTATTCCTTTTTCACAAGGAATGTTGGCTAAATAGGTAGGCTTAGCTTGGACATCCTACCTTTTTCTACTTCAGTAAAAAATCCAGTCTAGCCATACATTTTTAAAACGTAGCTACTCTTCTTCATCTTCATTGAACATATCTATCTACTACGTAGCTCGACATATATCTACTACATGTTTCGTAGGTAGATTTTATAAGGTTTCCACCAGCTTGGTTTTTTAATAGTCAATGAATTTTCACATGAATTAAGAATAGGCGTAAGCATTCCTCGGAAACCACTGATTACAATCCGAGAAACTCTTTTAGTACCTTCCCAAGGTCGTCAGGTCCTGAATTAAAACTCCTTGCCTTACACAGGGCCGGACACAGTTTCGGGGCTGACTATGAGCCCCTCCCTCCTAGGGAAATTTTTATATTTTTTGTGAACATAAAACTTTGAAAGTCAGCCTAGTTCACTTAAGGTGGCATTCCGATCCTAGCTGCCGGGCAGCGCGACCCGGCAGCGCTGCCGATGACTTTTGAATAGAAAAAAAAATGCCTGAAAATTTGCCGTTTTTGCGTTTAAAAGTAGGTAGGTACAGTACTTCGCTAGGAGTCATCAAGTTATGCATACCTAGGTACTTCATTGTTTACTAAGTCTTATAAATAATTATCGGACTTGGTAGGTATAGGATAGGCCTCTGTTCTTGATAATACGGTCGACTGGAGACCGGATATTGGAACTACCATAGGTAGGGACTTAGGAATGTCAAAGAAATTGAGGAAGAACGCCAATTCGGTCTCATGACCTTTTTTCTTAAGGTAGTCGACTACCAATTGGGTCCCGGGCTTACTACCAATTGGGTCCCGTATACCTGTAATGACTTGGATGAAATAAATAAGGGTTTTAATTTTTAACTATATTACAACGTTCGTTTTTCTGTTGTTCACAAGTAGAAGAAATGATTCTGCTTATCATAATTTTCCGAGATTTTTCAATACAATCACCAACATTTTCGGTAGGTAGGTACTTATTCAGAAGCTACGACAGTGAAAAGAAAGCTCCTTTTTGTGTTCAACATAACCCTATAATAACACTAATCACTGCTCTAATTGTGAAAACTCTTTTTTGCGTTTAACCTAACCCTATAATAACACTGGTCACTACTTACCTTATGTTTAGCAAGGAACTCATCATCAGTCTCCCAGGGTGCATCTCTCACTACTTCATCTACATAACGACAATGTCTTACTGCTTCATACCTGCACACAAATCAAGACAACCATTAGCTACATTACCAGAGTTTAGCCTACTGAAAACACAGTGGAGCGAAGTGCATAGATCTTTTTGCTCGATGATCAATGCCCTGGGTGCCCAACCTTTTTAGAGGGAGATTGACTTGAATTTTCAATACAGTCTTGCGATTGAATTACCTAATGAGAGACTCGACTCTGAATTTGGTCCACAAGTTTGGAGTAATCGGGTGTGTAAGATGATATTGTCAGGTTCAAACGCTGCTGGGTATGCTGGTCGCAATCGACTATGAAATCAAACCGTGATCGACCGGTTGGACAGCCCTGCTCTATGCTCTCCACCTCACTCTGTTTTTAGCTTTAGACGCTGATACCGGGATGAAGGGACTAAGTCCAATACAGGCAGTAGAAATAAGATATATTCTATTCTACTCACCTCTCTATATCATTCATAACAGTGCGGCCCTTCTTTCGATGTGTGAGCGCATCACTACACACTCCCACTATTAGATACACGTTGGGAAATACATTCTTGGCCTGCATCAGCTGTCGTGAGTGTCCCTGATGAAACATATCGTAGATCCCGTCCGCGTATACACGCACCTTACGACTTGCTGTAATCATACAAACAAATGTGATTTTAGACTTGGCTTGGACTCAAACTAACGACATAGCACTACGATAGTAGATGAAACCGAGTTAAAAAAAAAAAAAAAAAAAAAGTATCACGTTAAACGGTGAAAAAAAAACACGTCGCTTGGAAACCGTCCCTTTAGGCGGGTTTGTTTGTTAAGCGCCAAATCATTGGGCCATATAAAGTAGCTTTTACATAATATCCTATCTACCTGTAGCCCTATACATAATTTTATGCTGATAAAAATTCTTCGAATATTTCCATGTTTATTTTACGCATTGGAGGTAGGTAGGTAGGGGTTTTGCCAACCAAGCAAGAACGGGGCACAAAGAACACGTCGCTTGGAAACCGTCCCTTTAGGCGGGTTTGTTTGTTAAGCGCCAAATCATTGGGCCATATAAAGTAGCTTTTACATAATATCCTATCTACCTGTAGCCCTATACATAATTTTATGCTGATAAAAATTCTTCGAATATTTCCATGTTTATTTTACGCATTGGAGGTAGGTAGGTAGGGGTTTTGCCAACCAAGCAATAGCTATTAGGAAGGTAGGCAGCAGTCACGTGGTATATCAAGGTCAAAGCAATTTAAATTACATACCCATAGGTACCTGTACGTACCTTTTTGAAAGTGATAAGAAATTAATCAATTGATTGAGAAAATAATGGGTTTGTTTTTGCAAAAAAAAATCTTGATATTGATAGAACGAACTGTAACAACGGAGGTCTTATCGTCCCGAAATCGAAGAGAGGAAGACAGGATAGGAGAAAGTCAGCCGTTCCGAGAACGAACCCTATTTGTTTAGGATAAAGTTCGGCCCGGACGGGGATCGAGCCCACGATTTAGCGCTTACAAGGCAAGCGAGCAAGGCACGAGAAACTAGGCTGGCGTAAAGTAAAATTCGTGTGTTACTATAGGGCGGCTGGCGCTTCAAACCCTTGAAGTTCGCGCGCCTCCCGGCACGCACGCTTGATCTAGGAAGTCACATAAAATACTTTTTCTACCTTAGAGGAAACTGGAAATGAGAGAGTTTACTACTCATATTATGTAGGACTGTAGGTAGATAGTAGGATTAGTACGTCAAGAATATGAGTTTGAGAATAAGGAAAGTCAAAATCAAGTACCTACATCAACATTAATAATAATATTGCTAATCATGTACAGTCAGGGCCAATGTCATAAGAAGGTCATTATGTAGGTACAAGTCCTACAACATTATGGGGTTATAGTAATTGTAAATAACGATTGTACATAAATTAATCATCATTTTGTTTTTAACCTGCTTTGAGCTTTATGAAACATCATCAATCAGGCCATATTCATAATCATATTGAAAAAAGAAAAGATGAGTGTTTCACCGCCGTTTTTATTTCGTAGCAATGAAACAACTGCTACATTAGACTCGTGTGGTCTGTGTCGTAGTAGTACCTATGTCTCTCATCAGATGGGCGGAAAGACATCCAATACTTCTCCTTTATCTGTTTGGGTTAACACCAAAACTTTTGGGTTAACACCAAAACTTTGGGAAACTTTTTAACTGGGAAAAAATTGTCAGTCACAGGAAAATGGCAACCTCTCTAGTAAAAAGGTTTGGCAGAGCAAACTGAATAACAAGGTTGAGGTCTTATCGTCCCGAAAGCGAAGAGAGAAGGAGGAAGGATAGGAGAAAGTCAGCCGTTCCAAGAACGAACCTTATCTGTTTAGAATAAAGTTCGCTTTGGGCGATAATACGGTTCTATTCAGACGTGTTATGCGCTCTATGCGCTTATAAGGCAGACGCGCTACCCTAGAAGCCATCTTAACTACCTATATATGTAGACTGTCTAAAATTGTTTAAAAAGAGAATCAAACGAAGCTTTTACCCCCACCACCAATTTTTTTTTTTTTTTTTTTTTTTTTTTTTGATTGACAGATTCTTTTTTGCTTAATGCTGTCCATACCATAAGCTGTCTACACACGTACCATTATTATTGTCATGAAATAGAGCTTCATCCACGCCGTTATTCAAACTAGGGATGTGATCTCCCATACTGTCTATGAGACTCGAAGCTCCTCCGTTTTCATCGATATTGTCACCTGAGGAAGCAAATATAAACAACAAATTAATCATTTTCTGTCTGGCTGGGGGACGTTAAACAGGGAGTGTACCAGCCTGAATATCCCTTGCTAAAGAAACACAGCAAAGGTTGAGTGCGAAGGACATCCACTCGAAAAATTTGTAGCCAAAACCAAATATCAGCCCAAAGCAATTACCCTAGTTAGGGCTGATTGAGAGGCTGACGAAAAACGCCGACCCCGTCTGTACACGGGAAAAGGCGAAGAAAAAGAAGAAGAATGTTGTCTGAGAAGTATGCTGTGTCGTTTTGCAACCCAAACTTTCTGCCTCGGTGGCGTAGTGGTCAAGGCGCTCGTCTGGTAAACAGGAGGGCGTGGGTTCAATCCCAGCCGAGGTATGAAATTTTATCCTCATTTATTTGAGAATTTGACCACATAATAATGGAGCTCTAAGGGTTAGGTGGTAGAGAACGCCTAAGGCGTTAACCTCGCCTAGTGGTTGCCTTCCACTCAAGAGTCTATTATTATTATTATTAAACTTTGGGCAGTCCGTCAAATAAATTTTATTGTTTCTTTCTCTCTCCCCAAATCTTACCTGTGGATGAAGCCTCCATGATTTTGGGCAATTTTCGTTTCCGTGTGGATCTGGTCTGTCTGGTGGCAGCGATATCAACTTCACGTAGTGTTACAGTTAGGTATAGGTTGATGACATACCTTATGTTTAAGTTATAAGATATACAAGGATGTAAATATTTAGATTTATTAATCATTAGAATAGCAAAAAATAGGTAAGTATGTAACCAAAATAAAATTAACATAGAATGAAAAATTCTTTAAATTTTGGTCCTTGGATATTCTTAATTTTAAAATCAAGTATGATTAAAATAAAATGGGAATCAACAGTTTACAGTAGGTGTAACAAATCAATTTGCCTCAAATGATCTGCATACCTAACTAGTGTAAAAAATTTAATTACATTTAATTACAAGAATCGAGTACATTTAATTTAAGGAGTTCTTATTGCCAATCAGTTGAGTTTTATGATCCCGAAAGTGGTTTTTCCTGTACTACTAGAAAATGGTACGACTTTTCCGAAATTTTCTTTCACCAAACGATGCAAACCGCCGTTTTGCGTATTGCCTAGTGGTCAGTCAGCTAATTTTCGCACTCCTTATGGCCAATCAGTTGAATTTTGTGTAATCAGTTTTTTAGATTTCATTAGGTTTCCACCAACTTGGTTTTTTTAATAGTTAATGAATTTTCACATGAATTAAGAATAGGCGTAAGCATTACTCCGAAACCACTGATTACAATCCGACAAACTCTTTTAGTACCTTCCCAAGGTCATCAGGTCCTGAATTAAAACTCCTTGCCTTACACAGGGCCGGACACAGTTTCAGGGCTGACTATGAGCCCCTCCCTCCTAGGGAAATTTTTATATTTTTTTGTGAACAACATAAAACTTTGAAAGTCAGCCTAGTTCACTTAGCGTCTGCCTTGTGCGCTAGGACGCGGGTTCAATTCCCGCCTCGGACAGATTTTCTCCTCCGGGGCGGATTTTATGCAAAACAGATGAGGGGTTCGTTCTCGGAACGGCTGGCTTTCTCCAATCCTGTCTTCTGTTTCTCTTCACTTTCGGGACGATAAAGAAAGTATCACATTAGCGTATCACGTTAAACGGGGCACAAAGAACACGTCGCTTGGAAACCGTCCCTTTAGGCGGGTTTGTTTGTTAAGCGCCAAATCATTAGGCCATATAAAGTATTAGCTTTTACACAATGTCCCATCTACCTGTAGCCCTATACATAATAGATCAGTTGCGCTTACTTGGGTGATGTTTCAAAGTCATAGAGCAGGAAAAAAGAGGACCAACGGAATTTTTCTTTTTCTTCTACGACTTCTAGATACCGAGATACGTCACGGCATACGCTCCCGTAGCCGATGACGTCATAATTCATGACTCCGCTTCGTTTGTTTGTGCGCAAGCGTTTCTGCGCATTTTGACGTGAAATCTGACGTCACAACTCTTTGAACTTTTTCATTAGAACGACAGTTAAAAATTGAATTTTCGTACTTTTAAAGTTCCTTTTTCGGAGTTTTGACCTCAGATTTGAATTTTTCACAACTTTTTACATAGGAATCGACCATTTATTTATAATTTTTACCCATTTGCAACTGCTCCATTTTATGCTGATAAAAATTCTTCGAATATTTCCATGTTTATTTTACGCATTGGAGGTAGGTAGGTAGGGGTTTTGCCAACCAAGCAATAGCTATTAGGAAGGTAGGCAGCAGTCACGTGGTATATCAAGGTCAAAGCAATTTAAATTACATACCCATAGGTACCTGTACGTACCTTTTTGAAAGTGATAAGAAATTAATCAATTGATTGAGAAAATAATGGGTTTGTTTTTGCAAAAAAAAATCTTGATATTGATAGAACGAACTGTAACAACGGAGGTCTTATCGTCCCGAAATCGAAGAGAGGAAGACAGGATAGGAGAAAGTCAGCCGTTCCGAGAACGAACCCTATTTGTTTAGGATAAAGTTCGGCCCGGACGGGGATCGAGCCCACGATTTAGCGCTTACAAGGCAAGCGAGCAAGGCACGAGAAACTAGGCTGGCGTAAAGTAAAATTCGTGTGTTACTATAGGGCGGCTGGCGCTTCAAACCCTTGAAGTTCGCGCGCCTCCCGGCACGCACGCTTGATCTAGGAAGTCACATAAAATACTTTTTCTACCTTAGAGGAAACTGGAAATGAGAGAGTTTACTACTCATATTATGTAGGACTGTAGGTAGATAGTAGGATTAGTACGTCAAGAATATGAGTTTGAGAATAAGGAAAGTCAAAATCAAGTACCTACATCAACATTAATAATAATATTGCTAATCATGTACAGTCAGGGCCAATGTCATAAGAAGGTCATTATGTAGGTACAAGTCCTACAACATTATGGGGTTATAGTAATTGTAAATAACGATTGTACATAAATTAATCATCATTTTGTTTTTAACCTGCTTTGAGCTTTATGAAACATCATCAATCAGGCCATATTCATAATCATATTGAAAAAAGAAAAGATGAGTGTTTCACCGCCGTTTTTATTTCGTAGCAATGAAACAACTGCTACATTAGACTCGTGTGGTCTGTGTCGTAGTAGTACCTATGTCTCTCATCAGATGGGCGGAAAGACATCCAATACTTCTCCTTTATCTGTTTGGGTTAACACCAAAACTTTTGGGTTAACACCAAAAAAGTGGGAAACTTTTTAACTGGGAAAAAATTGTCAGACAGGTCCGACTGTATACCTCCTGCACATGCACACATGAACCTATTGAAACTAGACCTAATATCCATACTGTGTATAGATATCTAGGTACCTACCATGTCTCTGACGTCACTATTAATTATCAAGTACCTACTGAAATGCACAGACATGATTTATATGTTCCAAGGTCGGCAAGAAAATCGACATTGTGAATTTCATTTAGTCATGTTAGCTTGGCTCGTGGCGTGTCTGACTTGCCAAGGTTCGATTCCCGCGTGGGGCGAGCTTTATAAATGGTCTCGGAACGGCTGGCTTTCTCCTATCCTGTCCTCCTTTTATCTGTTCGATTTTGGGACGATAAGACCTTTTTTTTATCAAACCTAAAGGAGAAAAAGAAGAAGAAGAAGAAGAAGAAGAAGAAGAAGAAGAAGAAGAAGAAGAAGAACAAGAAGAAAAGGAAACTAAAAACTAAAGCTTGCAAACGTAAATTCTGATTCATACCTACGCTACGGGTAAAACTTTTTTTGACGAAAAAAATCCAATAAATAAACTTTAGAATTTTTAGGTACCTAAGTAGGTACCTACCTCTCACTTTTAATACAGAATACAGAGCGAAAAAATGCAATACGGAAAAAATTGAACAAGTAGGAAGTAGATATGTAAAATACTTACTAGGTAAAGGTACTGTATTAATCCGCTAGTAATATTGATATAGTTACCAAAGTTAGTAGGTACTTAAGTTAGTGATATCGAATAGTTATCAAACAAACACTGAAATCAACATGATTTTTTTTTTTTTTTTTTTTTTTTTTTTAATTAGTAGGAAGTTAGATATGTAAAATACTTACTTACTAGGTAAAGGTACTGTAATAACCCGCTAGTAATATCGATATAGTTACCAAAGTTGGTACCTACTTAAGTTAGTGATATCGAATAGTTATCAACACAAACACTGAAATCAACATGATTTTTTTTTTTTTTTAATTGCCAATCGAAATTGCACGCTTCGATTGAATTCAACACTTCTTCAAAGGTAATTCATTGCACAATAACAATCGATTACTGACTTAACTGTTTTGGTTGGATTTAAAAATGATCATTCAATTATTGAAATCAAAGGTAATTCATAGCACGATAACAATCGATTACTGACTTAACTGTTTTAGTTGGATTTAAAAATGATCATTCCATTATTGAAATAAAGTAAAAATTGATTGCACGATTACTAGATATTGACTTGAAAATTATACCTAACTTGATTCACAAAATATTTATTAATAAAATAAATAATAATATTATCAATTGTCATCTTTAGTCATACTTTATTTTAGCTCCTAATGACCCTTTCCATACGCGTAACTAGTGATAAGAAATAAGTATGATAAAAAACCGGAGATTGATAAGAAGAAATAATGTAATAGAAAGTAAAAAAAACTGGAACCCACCTATATATGAGTCATGTTGTATCTGATAAGAGAAACGAGAGATAAGGGAAAGAGAAAACTGTATGAATATAGAAATAAAAAAAAGACATACTTGGGCTAACCCCTTCGTACGCCCATGTCTACATACCAAATTTCAAGTCTCTAGCTCTTACCGTTCTCGAGATATTTTGTTTACAGACAGACACACACACGGCCCAATGGCTGAAACTTTGGATTTAGGATCTAGGAACCTCAAAACGTGTTTTGGCATAAACTGACCATCGAAATTTTGACCCGATTACATTACTTTCCTTCATTCCTTCCTATAGGATAAGGAAAGTGAAACCTCAAGGCATAAACTGACCATCGAAATTTTGACCCGATTACATTACTTTCCTTCATTCCTTCCTATAGGATAAGGAAAGTGAAACCTCAAAAACTTGAATCATTTGAGGTTCACTGGATTTGTCCAGGGTTCATCTTCTTTCTCTTGGGATCAATAAGTGTTCACTTTTGAACCGCGTGAAGCACAATAAGGGGAATTGCCTTATGGATGGTTCTTTTCTGTTTAATGTTAACCATTTAAGTGAAACCGCCCACACTGCTTCGACAACGTAGATTTAGCTCGTCCATCAACTCAGGGGGTCTGTGCCGTAGCATGCCCAACCCGTAGTATGTCCCTCATCAGATGATTTTCTTACCAGACTTGATTTCATTACGTATCACACTATCACGTGAAATAATAAAACCAAGCATCGCCTCATCAACTTCTATGTTGTCTACTTAGGACCTTAGGTGATTAGTGTGATTACTTTTTTTAGTTGGACCAGAGCAGTTGGCATTTTCATTTCTCACACATTTTCATTATCTTTATTCTGGGGGGCCCTCAATAGGATTTTTCACGTATGGTAGGTACTTGTTATAGACCCATGTATGATTCTAGTTATTTTTAGACCGATTTCCCATGAGATTTTTTTTTTTTTTTTTTTTAAACAGAGAGAACAGTTGTTATATTTTCCATGCATATTTTAATTACCTTTCTTGGGGCTCCAAACAGGAGTTTTCAGACTACTGAGTTGGTACTTAGGTATGTATGTACTTTTTACGGGAGATAATAATTATTGAACGATTTCTTTATAATACCTGTCTTCGTAAACTAATTTATATTGCCTACCTGTAAAAAAAATGCATCTCTATTTAAGTTGGTCAAGGTCCTCTTTTATCTCTCTCTCGCTCTCTCTCTGCTCCCTTCCTCTCTCTCTCCTCGAAACCTCAATGGAAACCTTCCTTATTGTATTCCTTAAGAGATGATTGTAAAGGTATAGAAACACACTACTATCACGTGACGTGAGCTCACACGAATGGCATGAGCGTGAGGTAACGTCAGTGTAGCTATCGTGAACGGAACCACCTACTTATGGAAGACCTTAGAACAACATCTTTCTGACGTTCCATGACTCCCCATGAGCTCACGTTATGTGGGGGCAGTGTGTTCTACCTTAAGACATTTCGCTCCTCGCACTCGCTGGATTTCAAGCCATTTCGGTGCTCGACCGATGATAATAGTCCACTTCCTGATGTGTGTTTCATTCAGTGAACAATTTCTTGGTAAGCCCGTAAACCAAAAAGCCAATTAGAACAGAACGCAGAGGTACCAGCGGTTCTTAACCGAGTTCTTACAGCGGTTCTTACCTGTGGACCAGCGATTCTTAACCGAGGGTACGTGAGAGACCTTCCGCGGGTACGCGAGAGAAAAAAAATGTGTAATGGCGGACAAAAGCAAATTTTGATGGGTTATCAGTGCGGTACAGTCCAGAAAAGTACTGAATTTTGACCTCAAGGTACTGAAGTATTGAATTCTTTCAAAAAGTGCTGAGTCACGCACTACCAACTAAGCTAACTAGGCTGGCTAAGGGATTTTTTTGTCTCATTCTGACATTATAAATTAATAATTAAAATACCTATACCTTCTCCCTCTGCAGTTCAATGCTACCTCTCTATCCCTTTTTATTCGATTTTTTTTGTTATTAATCGGTCTATATTTTATTTTTTATTTTAGGGCATCTACACACGGGTAACATTCTAGTCACTTCCAACACCTCCATACAGCTTAGCGAGCTAGAAAACCTCCACCTGGGTGTCTCACCTCTCCTTCGTCCCTGTCTAATACAAGCCCGCTCCCTGTATACTAGCATGGAATCTATAGATGTGTACTGTTTCGGAGTCATCCTGTATGAACTATGTACAGGATGTCCCCTGCAGAGTGTCACCTGTGATCTGGTGTCAGACGAGATTGATGTTGATATACGTAAGTACAGTAACTACTTTCACAGAGCTGTTGTTTCATTGCGACGAAATAAAAACGGTGGTAAAACACCCATCTTAAAAAATAATAATAATAATCAATTATTGGTGTTAAATGGAGGAGTTGCAATTGGGGAAATATTATTAAATAAAGGTCGATTCCTACGTAAAAAGTTGTGAAAAATCCGAATGTGAGGTCAAAACTTCGAAAAAGTAACTTTAAAAGGTCGAAAATTCAAATTTTAATTGCCGTTCTAATGAAAAAGTTCAAAGAGTTGTGACGTCAGATTTCACGTCAAAATGCGCAGAAACGCTTGTGCACAAACAAACGAAGTGTATGCCGTGACGTCAAACTTCACGATTTACCGCTCTTTTTTAAATCGATTTATCTCGGTATCTAGAAGTCGCAGAAGAAAAAGAAAAATTCCGTTCTTCCTTACTTTTCCTGCTCTATGACTTTGAAACATCACCCAAGTAAGCGCAACTGATCTATTGTGACCATTCTCTGTTTCAGGTGCCCTGTTAGAATCCATCCTCTCTTCAAAAGCCCTACAGTCTGGTCTGCCCTCCCTTCAAGACATCCTAAGTTTACCCCTCTTTCAAGGATATGTCCCTGATACGAACAACAATCTAAACCAGACCAAACCCAGAGTGAAAATGAGCACTCAAATGAAGAAATATTTGCCTGTGCTCTATGAAACAGTGTTGAATCGACTGGCTGTTGATCACAGACATGTAAGTAATGCTAAATTGGACAATATTTGAACAACAATTTAATAAATTGAACAAAATATGAACAACAATCTAAACCGGACCAAACCCAGAGGTAAAATAAGCAATCAAATGAAGAAATATTTGCCTGTGCTCTATGAAACAGTGTTGAATCGACTGGCTGTTGATCACAGACATGTAAGTAATGCTAAATTGGACAATATATGAACAACAATTTAATAAATTAAACATGATATGAACAACAACCTAAACCAGGCCAAACCCAGAGTGAAAATAAGCAATCAAATGAAGAAATATTTGCCTCTGATGTATGAAACTGTGTTGAATCGACTGGCTGTTGATCACAGACATGTAAGTAAATGCTCAGGTTAATAGTTCGAGTCTTAGTCAAGTCATAAAAATTTTCAGGTGTAATTATTGGGGAACGATATTTGTGACAAGCATATTTAAGTATGCTTAACACTATTAACGCTTAATACTTTGCTATTTCTTTAGCAAGGGAAATTTCAGGCTGTTATAAGTACTCCCTTTGTCTCGCTGGAGGACGTAAAACTGAGACAAAGCCAGCCCTGTGAAGCCACAGACAATAACACTGGCTCTTTTGAGGGTACCTGAATGGGACTATGGTCAAGTCCGTCTCAGGAAGTAGGGTACAACGACATAATTATGTACCTGAATATCCCTCATCTGACCCCTACAATTTAGGGGCCCTTAGCTAGCTCTCTGGCCTTGATGACACCTCTTGGTTTCCTCTTAATGGGATAGTATATGGACTCACAGCTTTTCTCTGGAATAAACCTGAGTATGCGGACTCTTTAGAGGTGCTGCAGGTGAATTTTAGAGAAACTGGGGAGGTTGAAATATACCAGTGAGGGTACTTCTAGGTTCCATCAAGGCCAGGGTATAGCAGCTTGGGCAGGGGAAAAAATACTGTTCACAATAGATCTACAGAGGTCGCAGTGTTAATTGCATACTCTCTTGGGAGAGGAGCAACCAGTCCCATAATAGATAATAGATAAGTACTCCCTGTTTAAAGTTCCCCAGTCAGACAATGTCTCTTCTACTCTATTCTATTTCATTTGATATTATTTTATTTTGTTCTATTCTATTTTATTTGATTCTAATCTAATCTATTCTAGTCTTCTCCATTCTCTTTGACATTTTATTCTATTCTATTTTATTTCTATTCTATTTCACAGGTCCGACACGAAAAACGTCTTCAGCGGATGGAATCCCTCCTAGGGGCGGACTCCGACCTCAGTCAATACGTCATGGAACGCACGCCATCCCTGAACAAAATAGAACGAACCCCCTCCCTCAACAAAATCGATAGACCGTCCCTGGAACGGAACTTTTCCGACGGATCGACCCTGGAAGGAAGATTATCTCTGAACGGCAGACCATCCCTGGAACGAAGATTGTCTATGAATGACAGGCCAGGGCTGGATAGATGTGTGGGTAGCGGAAGGGCCCCGGTTCGGGCCCCAACGAGTCTAAGATTTGCCACCCCTGATGAGTCCGGGAGTGATTCTGTAACACCGTCCTCAGGTAAGCAAAGTAAGTCCCGTTAGATGGAAGAGCTCATGTTAAGAATTCTACCACTTAAAATAAAAGCGGTCTTGGTGTTCTATTGTTGACCCAGTATCTAAATGGGAAGTATTGTGTCTCTTATCGCCCACCTGATGAGGGACATACTACGGGATGGGCATGCTACGACACAGACCACATGAGTCTAATGTAGCAGTTGTTTCGTTGATACGAAATAAAAACGGCGGTGAAACACTCATCTTTTATGAACTACCACACTGGTAAGTCACAAATATACAACTTAAAGCAGGGTTTATCAAATCAGAATTGAGATCAATCTGTGATTGAACTGTTCTTAATACCTACCCAGTTCAATCCAGAATTGAAGCCAACTCTGACTTCGTAAAACGCGGTCTAAAATAAAGCACACTGAAAATAGAGCCCTAAAAAAGTTCTTCCTTATGGATCACTGAAGTTAAGGGGTGAAATCCCCCGTCACTCGAAAGAATACCTACCCAGTTCAATCCAGAATTGAAGCCAACTCTGACTTCGTAAAACGCGGTCTTAAATAAAGCACACTGAAAATAGAGCCCTAAAAGGTTCTTCCTTATGGATCACTGAAGTTAAGGGGTGAAATCCCCCGTCACTCGAAATCTTAGTGGTTATAGTGACGTAAAATTTACACTCGTATTTATGAACAAGAATGATCGTTCTTAGATCAGTCTCAAGTCAAAATTGACCAATCAAATGCCTTGAGACTATGCATGTGTTCGTATTTTGATTGGAAATATTTCAACGGGACCTGAAAAGGAAGTTTTGAAGACGAGGTAATACACCCATGTAACACCGCCAGAAGGTCGCGGGTTCGATGCCCGACATTGGCAAAAAAAAAGTTTTTGCATATAGATTTTTCGATTGGAAGTACACCTATTTCAACGCGTTAAGGTAAAAACACACTATTATCACGATAGTAGTGTGCCTGCCCTGAACGAAATTACCTACAATTACCTACAAAAAACCTGCCTCGGTGGTGTAGTGGTCAAGACGCTCGCCTGGTAAACAGGAGGGCGTGGGTTCAATCCCAGCCGAGGTATGGAATACCTACCTCGGTGGTGTAGTGGTCAAGGCGCTCGCCTGGTAAAC
Source organism: Diaphorina citri (assembly GCF_000475195.1). NCBI lineage: Eukaryota > Metazoa > Arthropoda > Insecta > Hemiptera > Psyllidae > Diaphorina > Diaphorina citri. Next base: position 67,050 of record NW_007378646.1, read on the forward strand.
AGGAGGGCGTGGGTTCAATCCCAGCCGAGGTATGGAATACCTACCTCGGTGGTGTAGTGGTCAAGGCGCTACCTACCTCGGTGGTGTAGTGGTCAAGGCAGATGATCAATTTGGTTTTCGGAAGGGAAGAGGAACCCGGGATGCTATAACTTGCGTGAGAATGTTATCAGAGAGGATATTGGACGTAAACAGAGAATTATATGTGTGTTTTGTAGATTGGGAGAAAGCCTTTGATCGAGTAAATTGGAATATACTGTTGAGAGTTTTGAGAGAAATCGACTTGAACTGGAAAGATAGACGCCTTATTCGACAACTTTACAAAGGACAGAAAGTAGTAGTACGAGTGGAAGAAGAAGAAACAGAAGAGATAATGTATGCCGTGACGTCAAACTTCACGATTTACCGCTCTTTTTTAAATCGATTTATCTCGGTATCTAGAAGTCGCAGAAGAAAAAGAAAAATTCCGTTCTTCCTTACTTTTCCTGCTCTATGACTTTGAAACATCACCCAAGTAAGCGCAACTGATCTATTGTGACCATTCTCTGTTTCAGGTGCCCTGTTAGAATCCATCCTCTCTTCAAAAGCCCTACAGTCTGGTCTGCCCTCCCTTCAAGACATCCTAAGTTTACCCCTCTTTCAAGGATATGTCCCTGATACGAACAACAATCTAAACCAGACCAAACCCAGAGTGAAAATGAGCACTCAAATGAAGAAATATTTGCCTGTGCTCTATGAAACAGTGTTGAATCGACTGGCTGTTGATCACAGACATGTAAGTAATGCTAAATTGGACAATATTTGAACAACAATTTAATAAATTGAACAAAATATGAACAACAATCTAAACCGGACCAAACCCAGAGGTAAAATAAGCAATCAAATGAAGAAATATTTGCCTGTGCTCTATGAAACAGTGTTGAATCGACTGGCTGTTGATCACAGACATGTAAGTAATGCCAAATTGGACAAAATATGAACAACAATTTAATAAATTGAACAAAATATGAACGACAATTTAAACCAGGCCAAACCCAGAGTGAAAATAAGCAATCAAATGAAGAAATATTTGCCTTTGTTCTATGAAACTGTGTTGAATAGACTGGTTGTTGATCATAGACACGTAAGTAATACTAAATTAAATTAAATATGAACAACAATTTAATAAATTAAACATGATATGAACAACAATCTAAACCAGACCAAACCCAGAGTGAAAATAAGCACTCAAATGAAGAAATATTTGCCTGTGCTCTATGAAACAGTATTGAATCGACTGGCTGTTGATCACAGACATGTAAGTAAATGCTCAGTTTAATAGTTCGAGTCCAAGTTAAGTCATAAAAATTTTCAGGTGTAATTATTGGGGAACGATATTTGTGACAAGCATATTTAAGTATGCTTAACACTATTAACGCTTAATACTTTGCTATTTCTTTAGCAAGGGAAATTTCAGGCTGTTATAAGTACTCCCTTTGTCTCGCTGGAGGACGTAAAACTGAGACAAAACCAGCCCTGTCAAGCCACAGACAATAACACTGGCTCTTTTGAGGGTACCTGAATGGGACCATGGTCAAGTCCGTCTCAGGAAGTAGGGTACAACGACATAATTATGTACCTGAATATCCCTCATCAGACCCCTACGATTTAGGGGCCCTGAACTAGCTCTCTGGCCTTGATGACACCTCTTGGTATCCTCTTAATGGGATAGTATATGAACTCACAGCTTTTCTCTAGAATAAACCTGAGTATGCGGACTCTTTAGAGGTGCTGCCGTCCCGGAGAGCAAAAAGAGAAGAAAGACAGGAAAGAGGAAAGCCAGCCGATCCAGGAACGAATGTTTCCCCATCGGGGAAAAATCCGCGCTGGGCGGGAATCGAACCCGCGGCACCGGGTCGCCGCGACGTAAGAACAGGTAGGAGCCATGCTCTAACGACCGAGCTATCGGTGCTGGCTCACCAATTTTTGAGCAAGTAAAAGATGTGATAATAAAAAATGGCCAGTCATAACATCAGGTCATACATGAGCCTAGTCATGTAGTCAATATCACTGACATCATCAGTCATGTAGGTACATTGAACAGTCAATATGATTTGAACATTACTAACATCAGGTCATGTATAGTCAATATAACACCAGGTTACATACCTATTGTGCTGACCTTCGCTCTCAATCAGTTCTTAATTCAACTCTAACTCTAGGTAGTAATGTCCGAGGTGGATTAACTCAGCCATAAATTACCAGTGCCGTAATAGCATAAATAAGAAGCTCCACTATCGTCAAACTTGAATCATTTTTTTTTTTTTTTTTTTTTAAGAGGTTTGACAGGGGGAACTGTAACTGTATTATGGGAAATATTTGAACTACATCTTTCTGACACCCCATGACTTCACGTGACGTGACGTGACGGTAATGTAATGTGCTTCTATTTCTACCTTTACTGTCTGGTGTCTAAATGGGAGGTTTCACGTTTAAGAGGGCGCGGTTAGTCCAGCGGTAATGCGCTTGCTTGTCATGCAAAAGGTCGCAGGTTCGATGCCCAACATTGACATTTTTTTTTATTATTATTCGCCGATTTTGTGTGTATTTTTTACGTGTACTCCAGTCCTTCGGTTCATGTTAGTAAAAATTATATAAAATTAAAACGCAAATTGTTTTAGTTTCAGACAGAGTCATTTTTATTGAAGTTTTCATGTTTTGTTATATTTACAGGGGAGGGGGAGCTACTTTTAAAGAGAGATGTAAAGAGTTGGAAAATAGTTTCCAATTTTATCGACGCTTAACAAACAACAAAGCTTATCCCCCTCTTTTTTTTTACCTCCTCTAGTTTGCATTCTTTGCAAGTTCGGATTTCAGATTCACTTTAAAAACTAAAACAGTGTTCAAAGTGTGTGTGTGTTTTTTGTGAAAATTAGATTTTTAGGTTGGTTGGTTGGTATGGTAGGTAGGTATACATGTTTGCAAGTCACTACAGTTTGAGTAAAAACTAAAAAAACAGTCTGACAAAATTGCTAAAAACGGGTGATAGGTAAAAAAATAAAATAAAAAATAGGTACTTAAGTCAGATTGTAGTATTTTGGGGCTCTCAGTGGAAAAAAATCAGTAAAAAAACTCCCCCTTTTCCAGAAAAGTTCAAAAAATGGTACAAAGGCTCTGTTGTTTGCTAAGTGATGATTTATCTTTCTTTTATGAAACAAATAAAGAGATTTTTTTTATAAGTCATAACAAGTGTAAAAAAAAGGTAATAACAAACAAAAATCGAATTAAATAATAAAAATCAAGTACTTACCTACCTATCAAATAAAAATTCAAGTACCTACACAATTATATCTAATACAGTAAAACCTCGATTATTTCAACTTCCATTATTTCAACTCCATTGTTTTTTTTTCTACCTTTCAAAGGATATCCTATCTTAACAGAGGAAAAGATCATAGAAAGTCATTATTTCAACCTCGATCATTTCAACCACCCGCGGTCCCAATCGGTTGAAATAATCAAGGTTCTACAGTAAAAAAATTAAATAAAAATTCAAGTACCTACCTACATTGTAGCAAATAAATAATAAAATCGAATTAAATAATCAAGTACCTATATCAAATAAATAAATTAAATAAATTTCAAGTACCTATATCAAATAAATAATTAAGTAAGTATGTATGTGTCTAATTAGTATGGCTTTGTTTTTTGGCAAGTGAAAATAGTAAAGTGAACACTTAAAAATAATCGAGCGTAAAAGATCAAATAAATAAATTAAATAAATTTCAAGGACCTATATCAAATAAATAATTAAGTATGTATGTGTCTAATTAGTATGGCTTTGTTTTTTGGCAAGTGAAAATAGTAAAGTGAACACTTAAAAATAATCGAGCGTAAAAGAAACATTTGCTTCCTACTAACTAAAACTAAAGCTCCCATTGCTTGGTGGTCATTGCACTTGTCTTGCACGTGGAGGACCCGGGTTCGAGGACAAAAAATACAGCCCAAAACCGAGTTTAATATCTGTGGCCATGAGTGACGAGCTTTTGCTGTTGTCTATTTTGTCCTAAGGACAATTTACTGTGGATAAGAATAGCCAATTCCTAAAGGACTTCAGGTAAAATCCCATAAAAATAGACAATTCTTATAGAATTTAGCAACAATTCTGAAGAAAAATAAATTACAATTGAGAATTCCATTCATTTAGCTTTTAAAAAAACTCCGAAATTCAACTAAAATTCTCAATTGGAATTTAACTTAATTCTCAATTGGAATTTAACTTAATTCTCAATTGGAATTTAACTTAATTCTCAATTGGAATTTATTCATCAGACCCCTACGATTTAGGGGCCCTGAGCTAGCTCTCTGGCCTTGATGGCACCTCTTGGTATCCTCTTAATGGGATAGTATATGGACTCACAGCTTTTCTCTAGAATAAACCTGAGTATGCGGACTCTTTAGGATTTAACTAAAATTCTCAATCGAAATTTAACTAAATTCTCACAGGAATTCAACTTAAATTCCCACCTGGAATTTAGCTAAATAAAATTAAAACTTACGTTACCTAAATTATGACACTAAATGGAGAATTACGAGGTTGTAAGGTTTCTGTCTACAAATGTTACAAAACAATAGAGCCCCCGAATCTACTAGCTCAAAGTGTTCTCCGTAAAGGGACTTTTCACTTTTCAGTCCCATTTAGGCAGGATAAACAAGGTTAATTCTATTCGATTGTAAATTGTAATGTAGTCTTCGAACAGACTCAAAAGTCAACATTTTATCGAGGTGTAGACCTACCTCGGTGGTGTAGTGGTCAAGGCGCTCGCCTGGTAAACAGGAGGGCGTGGGTTCAATCCCAGCCGAGGTATGGAATACGGTAATGTAATGTGTTTCTACTTCTACCTTTACTGTCTGGTGTCTAAATGGGAGGTTTCACGTTTAAGAGGGCGCGGTTAGTTCAGTGGTAATGCGCTTGCTTGTCATGCAAAAGGTCGCAGGTTCGATGCCCAACATTGACATTTTTTTCAACTCGCCGATTTTGTGTGTATTTTTTACGTGTACTCCAGTCCTTCAATTCATGTTACTAAAAATTATATAAAATTAAAACGCAAATTGTTTTAGTTTCAGACAGAGTCATTTTTATTGAAGTTTTCATGTTTTGTTATATTTACAGGGGAGGGGCTACTTTTAAAGAGAGTTGTGAAGAGATGATTTTTTTTTTTTCAATTTTATCGACGCTTAACAAACAACAAAGCTTATCCACCTGTTTTTTTACCTCCTGTAGTGTGCATTCTTTGCAAGTTCGGATTTCAGATTAACTTTAAAAACTAAAACAGTGTTCAAAGTGTGTGTTTTTTTTTGTGAAAATTAGATTTGCGGGTTCGATGCCCGACATTGGCAAAAAAAAAGTTTTCGCATATAGATTTTTCGATTGGAAGTACACCTATTTCAACGCGTTAAGGTGTAAAAACACACTATTATCACGATAGTAGTGTGCCTGCCCTGAACGAAATTACCTACAAAAAACCTGCCTCGGTGGTGTAGTGGTCAAGGCGCTCGCCTGGTAAACAGGAGGGCGTGGGTTCAATCCCAGCCGAGGTATGGAATTCTTTCAACTAGAGACAAAAGTTTCAAAAAACTTTTCTTCGAAGCTCCCTATTCTAAAAATAAAATCAAAGAAGTTTTTCTTTGAAGTTCTGCAAAATATATCTGCCTTTTGGTTCTCCTTATCAAGTTGACCCACAGAACTTATATATTATAATAACTGCTGAAACCCTCCAAGAGAGAGACAAAAGTGACAGCTTAATTTATTTTGCCTCCGGTTAAAGCGAACAGAGCGAAAAATCTACAATTACATTATTAATTTTTAGATAAAATATTTATTACACTATGGAGTTGGGGGGTGGAAGAGCTGCCAAAAGTTGCTGATTAAATCCACCTTAAAGCTACCAAAATCTAGGATCTACCTAAAGCTAACCCTATTCTAAAAATAAAATCAATTAAAGAAGTTTCATCCAAAGTCCTAAGACGACATCAGTCAGGTTTTTGACTTTGACCATATAGATTTCTATAGTATCCATACTTGGAGGAAAAATGTGCCATTGTAAGTGGCCACGGTAGAGCATTCCCTGCTAAGGTAAAAGAAAGCTGTTTACATTTGTCACGTATTTTAAAAAATGCTCGAAACAGTTTAAAGAAAAAGCCGATTTTCTGATTCCAACCTTAAGACCACCAGTTACCATTGTTACCAAACTGAGCTAGTCACTCAGTTACCAAACTGAGCTGAGTTCAAGTGGGCGGGGCTTTTAATCCTCGATTCTCATTGGTTACTTACATATCTACAGCCACTCATGCGGGGGCGGAGCTCGGGACGAGCCCTGATTGAAGGATCAAGTTTGCAGCGCCGTGTTTATTCTCAATTCTAATTGGTCCGTCTTGGCTGAGCTCTAGTTATCTGGGGGCGGAGCTTAGGATCCAGTGTTCTGATTGGATAGTTACATCCTTTGTTCTCATTGGCTACTTACATATCTACAGCCACTCATGCGGAGGCGGAGCTCGGGACAAGCCCTGATTGGAGGATCAAGTGTGCAGCGCCGTGCGATTCTGTGTTCTAATTTGTTCGTCTTAGCTCAGCTCAAGTTATGGGGGCGGGGCTTATAATCCTCTATTCTCATTGGCTACTTACATATCTACAGCCACTCATGCGGGGGCGGAGCTCGGGACGAGCCCTGATTGGTGGATCAAGTTTGCAGCGCCGTGTTTATTTCGCGGTGAATGGTCGCTAACTCAGCGACGCGGCCGGCCAGCTGATGGTTCAGGGTATCTATAATTCGACGCTGCGCGTCTTGCGACGCGAGCAGAGTGTCTAGCTGAGCCTGCACCAGGGAGATGGCCGCCTGTAACTCTGCGTTCTCTTGAGAAAGAAGCTGGGGGAATGAACGAAACGGAAAAGAATCATTACATTATTATTTTTCGTAACCTTCTGTTCTTCGCGTGTTCTTCCATCTTTTTTTCTGTGAACTTTTAGTGTCTCCCGCGGCTGTTCTACTACCTAACCTCTTCTGGGCTTTCAACATAGCAACGAGTGTCCATGATAAAGTAAGCCTAAATAATATTTTCAGACTTTAGGGGAATGAACGAAACGGAAAAGAATCATTACATTATTATTTTTCGTAACCTTCTGTTCTTCGCGTGTTCTTCCGTCTTTTTTTCGGTGAACTTTTAGTGTCTCCCGCTGCTGTTCTACTACCTAACCTCTTCTGGGCTTTCAACATAGCAACGAGTGTCCATGATAAAGTAAGCCTAAATAATATTTTCAGACTTTATCGTCACTGTATAACTGTGCAAAGGTCTTTAATAAATGCAATTTCTTTGTGTTATAATGTCACAATTTTTTTTTGCGTGTAAAATGTTAAATACATCATCATCGTATTACTTTATTTATTTATATTTATTTGAGTGTGCCAACATAGATATTTTATTCAATTATCCAACTGTACCATTCCTGCTCCGTCCTCACACTCAATTGTTTCACTCATTTCTAATGTCACAATTGTTGGTGCTCACTGCAGGATAGTAGGATTTTCCAAAAATCTCAATAATGCCTAACATTAAGTGTTTACCTACCATGCTGGCACCGGTCACTATGTGCATTTATATTATACCTATACATAGCTACTCATTAATCACAAGTCTGAGTGGGCCCCGCAACAGCCAGCCGCGGAAACAATCAAGTAATCATTTTGTTCCTTTTTAAGTACAGTGAGTACTTATCAGGAACTCGATTTTCCAAAAGTCTCAATAATCCTTAACATTAAGTGTTTACCTACCATGCTGGCACCGGTCGCTATGTACATTTATATTATACCTATACATAGCTACTCATTGATCACAAGGCTGAGTGGGCCCCGCAACAGCCAGCCGCGGAAACAATCAAGTAATCATTTTGTTCCTTTTTAAGTACAGTGAGTACTTATCAGGAACTGTCGTTGTTTTAGATAGGTACATATTTTGTAAATTTAATTTCTACCTTGTTTTCTCTACTTGTATTGATATCTCTTCGTTCTATTTTCTCTCTTCTTCAACAATTCGCATGATGCAAATTTTTTTGACATAAGCCACTTACCTTGCACTTATCTTCGACAGCGTGTTTAGCGTTGGTCAACTTCTTCACTTCTTCATCTCGACATTTGAGTTCCGAATCCAAAGTTTCGTTCTTGGAACGCACGCTGGTCAGCTCTTTCCTTAGCTCGACGGCTGCCTCTGAAACACCTGAAAACACAGGAAGAGACAAAATTGAAAATCAAAAGCAGTCTCCGTGCCCGAGTACCCTGCCTCGGTGGCGTAGTGGTCAAAACGCTCGCCTGGTAATCAGGAGGGCGTGGGTTCGATCCCAGCCGAGGCATGGAATTTTATCCTCATTTATTTGAGAGTGTGACCGCATAATAATGGAGCTCTAAGGGTTAGGTGGTAGAGAACGCCTCCGGCGTTAACCTCACCTAGTGGTTACCTTCCACTCAAGAGTCTATCACTGTCGTTGTTAGATAGGTACATATTTTGTAAATTTAATTATCAAGAATAATAATAAACTGAATATTAAACAAATTAGGTAGGTACATAGGTACTGATTTTCTCTAATCACTACGGGCTAAAAAATTCCCGGAGGGACAGACCCTGCTTGTTTTCTCTACTTGTATTGATATCTCTTCGTTCTATTTTCTCTCTTCTTCAACAATTTGCATGATGCAAATTTTTTCGACATAAGCCACTTACCTTGCACTTATCTTCGACAGCATGTTTCGCGTTGGTCAACTTCTTCACTTCTTCATCTCGACATTTGAGTTCCGAATCCAAAGTTTCGTTCTTGGAACGCACGCTGGTCAGCTCTTTCCTTAGCTCGACGGCCGCCTCTGAGACACCTGAAAACACAGGAAGAGACAAAATTGAAAATCAAAAGCAGTCTCCGTGCCCGAGTGGGTAACCTGCCTCGGTGGCGTAGTGGTCAAGACGCTCGCCTGGTAATCAGGAGGGCGTGGGTTCAATCCCAGCCGAGGTATGGAATTTTATCCTCATTTATTTGAGAATTTGACCACATAATAATGGAGCTCGGGTTAGGTGGTAGAGAACGCCTCCGGCGTTAACCTCACCTAGTGGTTACCTTCCACTCAAGAGTCTATTATTATTATTATCCACTAGGCTTGATAGGGACGAAGTTTTTTTTTTTTGCTCTGTGCTTGGAGTTCGGGGTGCACTTAGTCAAAATTGAAAATCTAAATATTCTAATCGTCCTAAATTGTTTTACTTATGGATTCAAAATATTAAGGATTTTCATTAATAATAAAATTATCAATCAGTAAAGCTGAAAACTTCTCCACAACAAGCCCAGTTAGCTTGGATAGTAGCGCGTCTACCTTGTAAGCGCTAGGTCGCGGGTTCGATTTCCGCCCGGGGCGGATTTTATCCCAAACAGATAAAGTTGGTTCTTGGAATGGCTGACTTTCTCCTATCCTGTCTTTCTTCTCTCTTCACTTTCGGGACGATAAGGCCTCAGCAGTGACGGTTCTCTCTATCAAACCTCTTCGAAAAAATAAAAAAAATAATTATCTTTGTTTTGGTATACCATTCTACTCACCTTTGGTAGCTTCTAGCTCGATATATTTGGTTTTGAGTTTCTGGTTCTCTTCCTTGTACGCTTGCAGCTGCTTCTTCCACTCTTCTACGTTGGCCGTGGATTCTTGGAGAGCACTGGTCAGTCGAAGATTGTTCGATTTGAGGTTGGCCAGCTCGATCTCCCACTTCTTGGCGTTCGCAGAACTACACACGAGAGAAAAGGCAAGGTTTAGTGTTTACAAATTGTGTTTTTTTGGTACTATACAGATTGTTATTCGATTTGAGATTGGCCAGCTCAATCTCACACTTCTTGGCGTTTGCAGAACTGCACACGAGAGAAAAGGTAAGGTTTAGATTTTACACATTGTTTTTTTTTTTTTTTTTTGGTGCCTACTACAGATTGTTATTCGATTTGAGATTGACCAGCTCAATCTCACACTTCTTGGCGTTTGCAGAACTGCACACGAGAGAAAAGGCAAGGTTTAGTGTTTACAAATTGTGTTTTTTTTTTTTTGGTACTATACAGATTGATATTCGATTTGAGATTGGCCAGCTCAATCTCACACTTCTTGGCGTTTGCAGAACTGCATAAGGATTAGCTATTTGGCTTTTTGAAGTGATAGTTTGTATGCTCCCAAGGAGACGATTGTGACAATTTTGTAAAAATTGGACCGATTTTTCGAACAATCAAGGAACTTTTACGTTAATTTTCGAACACTTGCCATAATGTACCTTTTTAACAGTCAGAGAATTGGCTAAAAGTTAAAGCCCTTAAAAAAAAAAAAAAAAAAAATCCAAATCTGAAGTCAAAACTCCGAAAATGTAACATGAAAAACAACATAATTACTGCAAGGAACACGAAAATTTTTCTCTCACGACATAAATTTTATTCACACAAATTGTACACATACAAAATTGAAAATAACATTATGGAAATCAAAAATGCTTGAAAAACTGGAGAAGATCATCCACATACTTGAAGCTTAAAGCTCGAAAGGAACATGAAGCAATTGTCATAAGAAGAAAGAAGATCTATGAAAGAATTAATTGCCAATGACCTGAGCTGTTCCCTCCTCAGTCGACACAAACTTCAGCTATTCTGCTAAAGTTTTAGACGAGGAGGGTTCAGCTCAAAGTTTATTGAGCTCGAGATTGAATTGATCTGAAGAATAAAATAAAAAAATCCTACTTACCTCCTACCTACTACCAATTCTTCAATTCAATTCTAAGGCCAGCCACTCACTGTCAGGTAGACCTGACGACAGGTAGACCTGATATGTGCTCATCAGGTATCAGGTAGACCTGACAGACGGACCTTTTCAGTTGTACCTGTCAGGTCTACCTGATGGTGACTGGCTAGTTTAAATTTCAAGAACATTATCTTCGTGAATCGGTGCCTATCACACTAGACCTGTATGAGGGAGGTCCCAAATTCCATTCCTCGAGAAGTGAAGGTTTTTTCTTTCTTCCCTTCATGTTTTTTTTTTTATATATTTAAGTACTTAAAATACCCTAAAGATGTCACCCTTTGATGAACCATGTTGATTTGATTATATGTTCATTTGATTTTATGTATCGTTCAACAAATCAATACAAAGCAGTTACTTACTTTACGTGTCCGGAAAAAGTAAGTAAGTACAAAGCAATTACCTGTTCATTTTCGTTGAGGATTCGTCCAAACTGTGCCGATCCCGTGGACAGTACTGTCAAGTTTCCATCCTTATCCAGGAAGGATACGGCTTGCGAGTGAGTATCCAGATTGTGTAGTAAAGAGTCCGGAGCCCCTGTGGACACTCTCAGCTCTTGGATGAACAGCTGACTTTCCTCTGCGTCTTCTACTTGGAGGAAAAATGTGCCATTGTAAGTGGCCATGGTAGAGCATTCCCTGCTAAGCTAAAAGAAATCTGTTTACATTTGTCACGTATTTAAAAAAATGCTCGAAACAGTTTTAAAAAAAGCCGATTTTCTGATTCCAACCTTAAGACCACCAGTTACCATTGTTACCAAACTGAGCTAGTCACTCAGTTACCAAACTGAGCTGAGTTCAAGTGGGCGGGGCTTTTAATCCTCGATTCTCATTGGTTACTTACATATCTACAGCCACTCATGCGGGGGCGGAGCTCTAGATGGATCAAGTTTGCAGCGCCGTGTTTATTCTCAATTCTAATTGGTCCGTCTTGGCTGAGCTCTAGTTATCTGGGGGCGGAGCTTAGGATCCAGTGTTCTGATTGGATAGTTACATCCTTTGTTCTCATTGGCTACCTACATATCTACAGCCACTCATGAGGGGGCGGAGCTCTAGATGAGCCCTGATTGGAGGATCAAGTGTGCAGCGCCGTGTGATTCTGTGTTCTAATTGGTTCGTCTTAGCTCAGCTCAAGTTATGGGGGCGGGACTTATAATCCTCTATTCTCATTGGCTACTTACATATCTACAGCCACTCATGCGGGGGCGGAGCTCTACTTGAGCCCTGATTGGAGGATCAAGTTTGCAGCGCCGTGTTTATTTCGCGGTGAATGGTCGCTAACTCAGCGACGCGCCCGGCCAGCTGATGGTTCAGGGTATCTATAATTCGACGCTGCGCGTCTTGCGACGCGAGCAGAGTGTCTAGCTGAGCCTGCACCAGGGACACTGTGTTTGCCCGGATGTCAGACCATTGTCCAAACTTCTGCGAGGTTTTTGTGAAGGTCATCCCGGAAGTGATTGTGCTATTGATGACTGCTTTGGTGCCTGCAAAATCAAAACAAGAAAACATATTATTCCTATTCTTGTTCTTCACCTTTTCCTATGTACAGACAGGGTTGGTGTTTTTGTCAGCCCTCAATCAGCCCTAAGATGATTACTTATGGGTTGGGCTAACATTTGGTGTTAGTTACAAAACTTTATGAGTGGATGCCCTTTGCACTCAACTTTTGCTATTTTTTTTTAACAAGGGAAATTCATGCTGGTATGCTAGTATGCTTCCTGTTTAAAGTCCCCCAGCCAGACCAAGTCCTAATCAGGCATTAAGGAATTTTTTAATTGTGTTAAGCATATTTAAATGCTTGTCACAAACATTGTTCCCCGATTATTTCACCTAGATAAATTTTATGACATGACTTGGACTCAAACCACCAACCTCTAGATCCAAAGTCCAATGTGTTAACAACTGCACCACTGAGGTTGGTATTACATTAAACATGCAAAGAAACGGTAAGAAAAACAGTCATACTTTAGTTCGTTGGAAGTTTTGTTGTAAACCCAGATTGCTCAACAGATGGGACTGATGGGAGGATTTTCATTAAAATGTCTGCATAACTACCTAATTTATTGTTAAATAAGGTAAAATCTTTAATCCGTGTTTGCTCTGGGCTGTTCTTCTCAGTTGTGTTAAACCGAACCACAGATGGTTGTCAAAAACATCATTTAGGTAAATTCAAGGAAAACTACCCGATGTATTTAGGATCAGTTTTTAAACAGGTGAAAAGTGCCTGCATTCCTAGCTCGGTATGTTTTGTAAGCAAATCCACAAGCTCATCTTTACTACTTTAAAGTTATTTGATCTTCAGAATAGGATGGGCAACTGGTTGCTCTAAAAGGAAGACAGGAGTTGTTAAATAAGGTAAAATCTTTAATCCGTGTTTGCTCTGGGCCGTTCTTGCCAGTTGTGTTAAACCAAACCACAGATGGTTGTCAAAAACATCATTTAGGTAAATTCAAGGAAAACTACCCGATGTATTATTATTATTATTATTAAACAATTAAATCAAACTTTATTTACATAAAGTATAGGATCGATGTATTTAGGATCGGTTTTTAAACAGGTGAAAAGTGCCTGCGTTCCTAGCTCGGTATGTTTTGTAATCAAATCCACAAGCTCATCTTTACTACTTTAAAGTTATTTGATCTTCAGAATAGGATGGGCAACTGGTTGCTCTAAAAGGAAGACAGGATTAAGGATTAGCCATTTGGCTTTTTGAAGTGATATTTTGTATGCTCCCAAGGACACGATTGTGACAATTTTGTAAAAATTAGACCGATTTTTCGAATAATCAAGGAACTTTTACGTTAATTTTCAAACACTTGCCATAATGTACCTTTTAAACAGTCAGAGAATTGGCTGAAAGTTAAAGCCCTTAAAAAAAATAAAAAAAAAAAAAAATCGAAAAGGTCGACTCCGTACTTTCATAATGTAATAGAAAGTCGTGTGACGTCAACACTCGAACTTTTTCTTACCTATGTGCCAGTGCTAGTTTGAGTTTGTCGTTCTCGTATTTGAGTTGATTCTCGGCCGCAGTTGCCGGTATCACAGGAGGTTTGGCGGCATTGTTGGCCGCCGTTGTGCCGCCACCGGTCGAGTTGGAGTTACTGTTGGCGGTGGGCGCCGACGAATTGCAATCGGGAGTGTGGTGCTTCGGACTTTCGGCCGTCTGGGAAAAAAAGGAGAGGAAAATCCCAAATTTATTCCCATCTGAACATACTTTCAAGAGGTTTGTTGATATAGGGGGAGCAGTAACTGCTCAGGTCTTATCGTTCCGAAATCGAAGAGAAAAGGAGAGGATAGGAGAAAGCCAGCCGTTCCGAGAACGGTGGTGGTAAAAAACTCTTTTCTGAAAGTCTAGTTAGCTGGGTTGGTAGCACGTCTGCCTAGGCAGCAGATTCGGGATATTGAAACAGCTGGCTTTCTCCGGTTTCCTATCGTGTCTTTTCCCTTTCGATTTCGGGATGATAAGACCTTAATAGTTACAGTTCCCTCTCTCAAATCTCTCTAAAAAAAAACTTTTTTTTCCTTAGATTGTGGAATTTGTGAATCCAGTCATGAGCAATCTGATTGTTTATTTTCAAACTTCAGATCCAGATGAATTAAATTGGTCAAGATTGGTTATTACCTGACTATGACTGTGGTCATCGGAAGAAGCATACGTAGGAGTTATAGAAGACGGAGGCTCCAATAAACAGTCGGACTGACACGATGAACCCCGCACAGTCACCGGACTAGCGTTAGCACTTGAAGTCACTGTGTTACCCGCTGAGCCACCATTGCTGTTTGCTTTGCTCGATGCAAGTGACTGTGGTCATCGGAAGAAGCATACGTAGGAGTTATAGAAGACGGAGGCTCCAATAGACAGTCGGACTGACACGAGGATCCCCGCACAGTCACCGGACTAGCGTTAGCACTTGAAGTCACTGTGTTACCCGCTGAGCCACCATTGCTGTTTGCTTTGCTCGATGCAAGACAGGTGGCTTCTTTCACCTCTTGGAATTTGGCAATGAACTGAAAAAAAAAAGAGAATAATAAAATAAATGGTCTATTTTATATATTGATTGTTGTAAAAATACATAGTAATGTAAGTAAAATGTAACATCTATGAAAGGAAAGTATTTAAAAGCATCCGTCTTACTCTTAAGAATTGGAGTTTTTGGCCTTACCATCTAATGAGATGCTGGTATTAGGTTTTTTGTCACAAAGATTTGCTACGGGAGATTTTCATTTGTTCGAGAATCAGCAATCTCCGTGGCCGAGTGGGTATCACACTAGGCTTGCACGCAGGAGGTCCAGGTTCGATTCCCGGCGGGGCCGAGGTTTTTTTGCGTCTGTGCTTGGAGTTCGGGGTGCACTCAGCCTCGTGAGGACAACTGAGTAGCTACTTTAATCGAGTAGCAACCAGTGACGGCATTACAAGTTGAAGAGACAAGCGATAATAAATATGATGATTGAATAAATGAAAGACTTGTAATACTGTGATACCCACAAAGTTGTGAGAAAGCTCTCTGCTTTAACACAAAGATACCATGATTTGATTTGTTTGAGAATCAAACCAAGAAGTCCAAGAACCTTGGATTACAACCCTCTGGCTTGGGTTTAATAGTAAGTATCTTTCTGTAAATTCTGTGAACCATTTTAGGGGGCATATTCTCATAACTTTTCCTGTCATATTTTTCCCAAATAATTTGGACAGACACACTTCTAAACTTAGCCCATATTTACCTTATTGAGTTCGGACTCGGCCGAGAAGCCCAGTCCATACACTGTGTTATGGGTTCAATTGCCACACTGGGACAAGCTTTATCCTAAAGACCTAAACAGAAGCTTTATCACTTGGCTTGGCTCTCCAAACATTTGAATTGTTCTCAAGAAGAATGGCCTATGTTATTTTCGTTACTTTTCAGGAGAGATATTTTAATACAGTAATGTAAAATTTATCCCAGAATTATGTTTTTTTTACACATAGGCCCTTTTACATGAAACTCTCACTTACTTTGCATGCAAAAACACCCTGCCCCGAGGCAAAAACTTTACACATAGGCCGTTGTTCTTCTGGAATTTTACTCAAATCTTCGCAAAGTTGGTCGAAAAAAAAAAACGACTTCCCATTTTCTCCCCCTAAAACTTACTAGTGCATTAAAACGAGGAGATCACATAGGCCCCAATTCTAAAAAAAAAGAAAAAGAAAAAAAAAAAAAAAATCGAAAATTTTCACATAGGCTGTTCTTCTTGGGAACGATTCATTTGGTTGGCTCTCTTTGAATTGGGATGGCAAGACCTCCATTGTTACAATTCCCTCTATCAAACCTTAAAAAAAAGCTTTAAACAAGATGTCCCATTATGCTCACAGAGCACCTCTTTATCATGTGAGTCATGAGCTCATGAGTCATGTCTCTTATCACTTCTGTAACCAATTAGATAATACTGTATACTACAGATTTTGTAACCGTCATTTTGTCTTTGTGTAGGTATCAGTTATTTCCATATAAAAAAAAAAAACGGATCCAATTTTGGCTATATTTTTTATTCGTAAAAATCATTATTTCTCATAAATCTTTTAGTCTCACAGCCTTAAGGTACCTATCAGAAAACAAAACTGACCTGACCATGATTTTCGAAACACCCTGTATTTTCTAGTCGAAAAGTGTTCTTGTAAACGGGCCCTTTCCCCCACTTCCAGCAGTAAATGCGCGCGCATCCTGCGTTGCTGAATGCATTGCGCTAACTTCACACTGTAGGAATTTCAGTTGTTTGTTTTTCCGAGTTGTTAGTGGTCAGTTTTCTCCGTCTCTTCTCGATTTTCCCGAATTTTCCTGTGTTCTCGGGCCGATTTTCCTTTTAAAAAAGTGGACTTTCGTGCATTTCTTTTCCTTATAAAGACAGTGCTGTGTTTAAATAGTCGTTTCGAGTGTCTGTTGCCGTTTTCCTGACTAGAACATGCAAAAAGATGATTACTTATGGGTTGGGCTAACATTTGGTGTTGGTTACAAAATTTTATGAGTGGATGCCCTTTGCACTCAACTTTTGCTATTTTTTTTTTAACGGTATGCTTCCTGTTTAAAGTCCCCCAGCCAGACCAAGTCCTAATCAGGCATTAAGTAATACACAAATTTTACTATTACTACATACGGACATACCTTCAACACTAATAATCCTATACAAGCTCCTTGTCGAGTCATAGAAGAATGATACATTGACTGCAGAACTTGAAGCAGATACCCACGACCTTTTGGTTTTGGGATCTATGTGGAACACATGGGCCTTACATGTGAAAATGGGCTGCTCTCTGAAAGAGACAATAATACATAAAATACATTGAATATTTTTTTTTATCCTTTTTTTTATAACTTAAACAAGGTCTAATATCTATGTGTAATTTTATTGTAAAATTTACCCAAGAAATAATTAAATAGGATCTTGTTTAGACTGCAGAAGGAACTTTTCAGTCTCATTCTGGCAGGATAAACAAAGTATATTCTAATCTAAATAAGCACATGCAATACCCAAGTAGCTACATCCTATGAAAAAAATAATAATAATCATTTCATGTACAATATTTTCTGTGCAAAAAGAGTGAAAAATGGAGAGCAGGAGTGTGGAGTCATTTGTCAAAAGGTAGACATTCCTAAAAGATACCTACAGACTTGTAAGCATTGCACTTACAAGTAAATAAATTGAAAGGGTAATTTTACAAATCCTAGGTAAGCATCTACTTACCTACATGCACCAATTTAGATGTGAAGTATCTTCATTCATCATTATTTCTAAGAATGAAACACCTACCTTTCATGATTCTGTGCATTTCTTTTCCTTATAAAGACAGTGCTGTGTTTAAATAGTCATTTCGAGTGTCTGTTGCCGTTTTCCTGACTAGAACATGCAAAGAAACGGTAAGAAAAACAGTCATACTTTAGTTCGTTGGAAGTTTTGTTGTAAACCCAGATTGCTCAACAGATGGGACTGATGGGAGGATTTTCATTAAAATGTCTGCATAACTACCTAATTTGTTGTTAAATAAGGTAAAATCTTTAATCCGTGTTTGCTCTGGGCTGTTCTTCTCAGTTGTGTTAAACCGAACCACAGATGGTTGTCGAGGGTAATCAATACTCAAAACTAAATAACCCACTTATGTTTCAACCCACAAAGACGGTTTCTTTCTTACATACTACACACGGGTAGTTCACAAAGAAAATGCCTAGGGCAGTGTTACAAATTGAGTTTTTCGAGGAAAACTCCTGTAGGATAGAAGGGTGTGAAAATATACTCAGCAAAAACTTACCCCATAGTATCTTTTCCTGAAGTCATACTACAATCCCAAGACGTCCTGAGTGACAGATCTGTACATTAACTTAAAACTATGGATTGACCAGTGTGAAAGCTTTAATTAGGGTTGAACAGATTAGAAATATTAAAATTAACTTAAATTTAATGGCTTTTCAAAGGGTGTTTGCTATCCTTCTTCCCTTTCGTTCCTACAGGACCTACAGGATTTTGAGTTGAGATGGCGTTTTGTTTACAAAAATTTTTGTGCATTGATTAGAAGCGGTCAGCTGATTTCGACCTGTGAGAAGTTATCGCAAACTGGATTTGAAACGGGGTCGCACCACTAGAAACATTGCTATCCTTCTTCCTTCTTCGTTCTTCCCTTTCGTTCCTACAGGATTTTGAGATGGCGTTTTGTTTACAAAAATTTTTGTGCATTGATTAGAAGTGGTCAGCTGATTTCGACCTGTGAGAAGTTATCGCAAACTGGATTTGAAACGGGGTCGCACCGGTAAAACTGAGCGCGAAAATTTGAAAACTAGAAACACCGGACAGACCGAATCCATGGGATTTTTTATTTAACAAAACCCAGGGTTGAGATTTTTCCCTTTTTTGTTTTGAACAAAAATGATCATTTCTCCATTCCTCCATAATCCATAGTACAGTTTTGAGTTTTGACTTGTATGAGTTTATGAAAGTTGTAGGTATACCTATCAAACATTTACGAAATTTTTAATTTTTGAAGACATTTTGGAACTTTTGGAAGATTATTTTTTTTGGAAATTTAAGTTATAAGAAGTCGAAAGCTATTAGACAAGTCCTTCAGATTGATAGATAGGTACATAATATACAGAAAACTTGCATCACGTTTCACTGTACTGAAACTGAATGTGTAAAACGAACAGTACCTAGTACACAGCACGGCAGCGAAAGTCCACGCAATCCACGTATGCATTATATTATTAAGTTTATATTATATATACATATTATTGATCCATAAATATTTATTGATATCTAAATATAATAATTCAGCCTCCGTAATCAGCAAAATATTAGATCATAACGGCATAACCATAAATAATAATGATGATCTTATAGGTCCTTGAGAAAAAAAACATGGGGTGGCAGGATTCGAACCCGTGACTAGCTAGGCCGTTCAGAGTTCAGCAATCAGCTCTCAAAATCAATCATTCAATCAAAAGTCCGTGGCAATCAATTTGATCAGTTGCCCTTACTTGGGTGATGTTTCAAAGTCATAGAGCAGGAAAAATGAGGACTAATGGAATTTTTCTTTTTCTTCTACGACTTCTAGATACCGAGATATTGATCCCTTGTGTGCTGCATCCATTTTAGTAATGTAGCACTGTATGCATTAACAGAAAAAAATAAAACAAAGAGAAAAATCTTGCTAAGCTGTGTCCACAGTCCACACATAGTCAATTGACAGTTGATCAACTCTGTGTGGACAGGAGACAGGTTAAATTTTCAATGGTCTCATGAAATTTTCCTCAAGGTGGATTGCCAACCACTCTACTGTCAGGTTCATACGAAAGCCAAATTTTTCCAAGTTCTGATTATTTTTTTCTTCTCTTTTTGACATGTGTCAACAACTGAATGAATACTATTTTTGGACAGTGATTTTATAGCTTTCATAATGAGCTTGTTATCATTTTCATCTAATGGTTAATTCATGACTCTAGCTTCGTTTGTTTGTGCGCAAGCGTTTCTGCGCATTTTTACCTGAAGTCTGACGTCACAATAAATAGAACGGCAATTAAAAATTGAATTTTCGACCTTTTAAAGTTACTTTTCGGAGTTTTGACCTCAGGTTTGAATTTTTCACAACTTTTTACGTAGGAAACGACCTTTTATTAATAATATTTTCCCCCAAAAAAAAAAATTGCAACCCCTCCATTCCAATGAATCCAATGTGTGGGAAAATTCCCTTTTGAGAAAGGGATTTTTAATAAAAATCCCATGGATTCGGTCTGTCCGGTGTTTCTAGTGGGTCGCACCGGTAAAACTGAGCGCGAAAATTTGAAAATTTAAAAAACTTGAAAAAGTAAAGTAAAAACTAAAAAGTGCAGGATTTTGAATTTTTGATTGAAAGAAAGGAATGCAATTTGAAATTTACATTTTTACTGGGAAATTCTTTGATTAATTTGACGTTTTATTACATTAAAGCTGAAGAAATATCCGTCGCTATCAAGCAAAAATTGCCATGGATAAAGAAATCTACTAATAAGTAAGGAAACATCCAATATTTGGAAGAAGATAAAAAGACCATAGTATACCTACAAGGTGACTTTTGGACTACCAAAAGTTCTCTGATAGTGCTGTAAGTATTTTGTAAAATCTCTTTTTTTCAGCTAAATGTCCGGTAATTATGCAGAAGTCACGTCCGTGGAAAAGAAAAGCTCCTTTTTGTATTTAACCTGACCCTATAATAATACTAATCAGGTTGAAAATTCAATTTTTAATTGCCATCCTAATGAAAAAGTTCAAAGAGTTGTGACGTCCCATTTCACGTCAAAATGCACAGAAATGCTTGTGCACTAACAAAGTGGGAGTCATGAATTATGATGTCATTGCCTACGGGAGCGTATGCCATGACATCAAAGTTCATGATTTACCGGCATTTTTTAAATCAATTTATCTTGGTATATAGAAGTTGTAGAAGAAAAAGAAACATTCCGTTTCTCCTCATTTTTCCTGCTCTATGACTTTGAAACATTACCCAAGTAAGCGCAACTGATCTATTACTCAAGGCCTTTATGATGTTTTTTTTTTTTTTTTTTTTTTTTTTTTTTTTTTAGAAAAAAAAAGTAAGCTTTTGAGATTAATTTATCAAATAAGGCCCTGGGCCTAAATTTTGACAAAGACTGCTCCAATAATTTTAAGATTTATTTTTGTCAACAAACACTCTGTGTTATGGTCAATAGTTGGATAGGTAGGTGGTAATTGTGGTGCTTGCTTGCCATGCAGAAGGTTGGATTCTGAGGCTTACGTGTGGGGGTGGACAGCCCCTTAGGATGGTTTGGTCTTGTATGAATCTACAATCCTCTCGGTTGGATTCCTCTGGCTGTTTAATCAAGACATAAGCATAAGTATAAGCTCCTATTCAGTTTCCAATTTATCTAGCTTGTAATAGAATAGAATAGAATATACCTTGTTTATCCTGCTGGGATAGGACTGAAAAGTCCCTTTTCCCCCGCAGTCTAACCAAGGTCTTGTAGCTTGTAATAGAATAGAATAGAATAGAATAGAATATACCTTGTTTATCCTGCTGGGATAGGACTGAAAAGTCCCTTTTCCCCCGCAGTCTAACAGTACCATTTACTTATAGCCTCTTCACATCAATACCTACAGTCTACTTTGTTGGGGTTAATCAGATTTTGGAAATACAAGTAGTTTGACCAGTGTTTTAGAGTGAGTAGAATAAGCATCAAGTGTCTTAGCATTTTTTTAAAAGTATTTATGATTTTTGTCAAAAAAAAATTGAAGTTAATTATTAAGTACATAATTTAAATTATAGGTACCTACCTACTTGCTGGAATCAAGTAACAATTTTTTTTTATTCTTTTTACTGAGAATATAATAGTAAGTAGTGTTACCTACTCATTTACTTGGATATTTGACAATTTCTTCAGCAGTGAAGTCTGGAGTTTGAGCAATTTTTTTCTACATTATCTTTATGTGTTTACTTTTACTTGGCAGGTTTACAAAAGGACAAATCTTAAATAAAATTACATCAAACAATTCAAACACAAGGAGAGCTTTTATTTGTGTGTCTTGAAACTGGACATACCAATCCAAGTGAATGTGATTGCAATTTTATCATCAAACGAAATAATAAGTCGAGCCGTGTAAAAAGAATCAAGTATTGAAAAGGTTTTATCATCAAACGAAATAAATAAGTAAAACAGTGTAAAAAGACTCAAGTTGTATTGAAAACATCGAGAATTTTTGAGACTTATCAATAACAAGTGAATCCATGTAAAAAGAATCAAGTTGTGTGTCAAAGTGGGTTCAATTGCCACACTTGGACAAGCTTTATCCTAAAGACCCAAACAGAAGCTTTATCACTTGGCTTGGCTCTCCAAACATTTGAATCGTTCCCAAGAAGAACGGCCTATGTTATTTTCGTTACTTTTCAGGAGAGACATTTTAATACAGTAATGTAAAATTTATCCCAGAATTACGTTTTTTTACACATAAAATATAGGCCCTTTTACATGAAACTCTCACTTACTTTGCATGCAAAAACACCCTGCCCTGAGGCAAAAACTTTACACATAGGATGTTGTTCTTCTGAAATTTTACTCAAATCTTCACGAAGTTGGTCGAAAAAAATCGACTTCCAATTTTCTCCCCCTAAAACTGACTAGTGCATTAAAACGAGGAGATCACATAGGCCCCAATTCTGAAAGGAAAAAAAAAAAAATCAAAAATTTTCACATAGGCCGTTCTTCTTAGGAACGATTCATTTGGTTGGCTCTCTTTGATATTGGGATGGCAAGACCTCCATTGTTACAATTCCCTCTATCAAACCTTAAAAAAAGCTTTAAACAAGATGTCCCATTATGCTCACAGAGCACCTCTTTATCATGTGAGTCATGAGTCATGATCATGACTGTCATGAGTCATGTCTCTTATCACTACTGTACCAATTAGATAATACTTACTGTATCAGATTTTGTATAACCCCTCCAACTCCACAGGTCCAAAAATGTTCGACGATTACGAAGCCGACGACGAGTACGGGGATTACAACTACGAACACAAGCACCACATCTGGGGAGGCGGGGGAGGGGAAGACGACGCCAGCGCCCTGGCGGACGAATACGAAAACTTCTCCGACCTGGCCGATCCGCAACAGCTGTGGATGCACTGTATCCTCCCCTCCTTCGAAACGGCGGGGTATCAGCTCTGCGAAACGCTCGCGATGTGCGCGCTCTACCGGTTGATTATCTCAAGGTCGTTCGTCAGTTCCAACAGCTGTGGATGCACTGTATCCTCCCGTCCTTCGAAACGGCGGGGTATCAGCTCTGCGAAACGCTCGCGATGTGCGCGCTCTACCGGTTGATTATCTCAAGGTCGTTCGTCAGTTCTAGCGGACTTTACCGGAACTACGCGAACCTGCTCGTCGGCCTCGGCGTACTGTGGCGATACTTTGCCGGCCTCCTCGTGTACGTAGCGGTGTACAGTTTGTGTCTCGTCACGCTTGCGGCCGGCCTGCGGAAATTTCGGTACGCTTTCGGAACCCTCCTTGCCGTTTCCATAGTAACCATAACGACGCTCGAATACACGCTTCCCGAGTTTATTCAGATACGCAGCGTGTTTATGCTGATGAGTATAAAGATTCTCAGCGTTGCGGCGGACATGCGGTCGAATCCGCCGCTCAGTTTCGACCTTCTTGGGTATATTTACAATCCGGGTACGGTCCTCTTCGGTCCGTTCGTTTCGTACAAGGCACACCTCGATGCGATGGAGAAACCGGTCCGCCTGCAGCTGCGCCAGATCGGCACGCATGCGGTACTCACGCTCGCGTACCTTTCGGCCACGTGCGTTGTTATGATTTTCCCCACGGGAGGCGTCCGCGTCGGGTTTGTGTTCCGGGATGCGTTAAGTGTTCGCGTATCGCATTACATGATCAGTTCAATGTCCGTGGTGACTTTTCTCGTATGCGGGTTTGCAAGCTACGCATCCGCCGAAGGCTCTAGTCCTAGCGGGGCTAGGTCCGCTTCGGGCGCGGACGACATT
The DNA here is from genome assembly GCF_000475195.1 of Diaphorina citri. Lineage (NCBI taxonomy): Eukaryota > Metazoa > Arthropoda > Insecta > Hemiptera > Psyllidae > Diaphorina > Diaphorina citri. The sequence goes on from NW_007378646.1 coordinate 90,907, forward strand.
ATCCGTCCGTTGCGCATCGAAATCCCCACGTCGCTCCGGCAAGTGACCGCATCGTGGAACCGTCCGCTATCGCACTTCCTGAACAAGTACGTCTACCGTGCGCAAACCCATCGCAATGCGTTTCTCAATCTTTTCATCACATACGTCGTGTCGTGCGGGCTACACGGATTCAACCTGACCATATCGCAGATACTTCTCTCGCTCTCCGTCTATTCGTACGTGGAATATAAACTTCGCGAAAAGCTTGCGTCGATTTTCGACGCGTGCGTTTCCACGGCGCATTGTCCCGCGGATTGTTCCGAGCATGCGCACACGCGACTAACTTTCCGCGCGCTTGCGTTCAATGTTGCGTTTACGCTGGTGAACGTGTATCATTTGGCGTACCTAGGGTGCGTGCTCAATAATGCGGACTTGTTTAGGGAAGAAGGTTGGGGTGGGCAGTGGGTGCCCACCCCATGGTCCAATATGGGGTACGTCAGCCCTTATATTGTGTTCGGGATGAATGTTGCGTTTACGCTGGTGAACGTGTATCATTTGGCGTACCTAGGGTGCGTGCTCAATAATGCGGACCTGTTTAGGGAAGAAGGTTGGGGTGGGCAGTGGGTGCCCACCCCATGGTCCAATATGGGGTACGTCAGCCCTTATATTGTGTTCGGGATGTATATTTTCTACATTGTCATGTGATACCTACTACTGTTGTATAATAAGTGATGTTGACCTATGTACCTGTGTGAAATTGGTCACAAATTGTTCAAAAAATCCTTTAAAATTATGTGTAGTTGGTTCTCATAAATGGTTCATTTTTTTTTTTTTTTAATTGGGCAAAAGGGACGATTATTTGCGCGATTTCGATTTTTGGGGGTTTTACTTTAAAGGTGTAT
>NW_007378646.1:92192-110352 GCF_000475195.1 Diaphorina citri
CCTGGAGTACTTTTCTTAACAACCACAAAAAATTTCATCGAAATCGGTCGAGCGGTTTTCTCGTGAAAAGAGGACAAAAACGGGTCTATTAGGCCATTTTCTTCACTTTTTGACCCGCCGCCATTTTGAATCAGGATGGAATGTGAAAATTTCAAGTAGCCTATGTCGCCTGGAGTACTTTTCTTAACAACCACAAAAAATTTCATCGAAATCGGTCGAGCGGTTTTCTCGTGAAAAGAGGACAAAAACGGGTGTATTAGGCCATTTTCTTCACGTTTTTGAACCGCCGCCATTTTGAATCAGGATGGAATGTGAAAATTTCAAGTAGCCTATGTCACCCGGAGTACTTTTCTTAACAACCACAAAAAATTTCATCAAAATCGGTCGAGCCGTTTTCGCGTGAAAAGAGGACAACCAAAGGTCTATTTAGCGTGACAGACAGACAGACGGAAATTTTTCTAATGTGATTTTTGGAATCGTGGATGCATAAGGAGTAAGAATAACTAAAAATTTCACGATTCTAAGCAATGTACAGACAAATCTACAATTTTATTTATATAGATTACCTACTCGATTAATTATATTATTATTCCCTCACATAAATATAACTTTATTATTATGTTAATAATATTAAGGAAAAGTTAAGATCATTACCTTGTTTACTTTTTGTAAATAAATACCTAGATTTGTAAATACATAAGTAAATGCTTATTTTTTGTATTTTATAAATAAATACCTAGATGTTTGTTTAATTAAAAACACATATAAAACTGTTGTATTATGTAGTTTGCCTCCAAAATAGATACTTCAAAGCTGTATTTTACATAAATGATCAATCCTGGGATGGATCCCGGAATTTGCAATTTTCAATCCCGAAATTCCGGGATTGTCAAGAAGGTTCGGGATTGTATTCCCTAGCTGAAAACTTGTAGATTCCCATAAGCTTAACTCAACTTTTTGGAACTGTTTCCCTTATACCTAAGCCTCAGAATGGGTTCAAGCTTTAACTCGACGGACGCTATTTTGGTTTGTCTGTGGTGTAGGTTTGATTGTTCCACCATAATCCTCAAACAGACCGTTCGAATCGGTTTGAGGGAAAAGAATTTATCAGGACATGAGGTATACAGTAGGCCAGTAGGGCTGCCTGGAAGTGGCTGACAAGAAACACCGACCTTATTGAAATTAGGAAAAGGCTAAGAAGAAGAAGAAGAAGAGTACTTTATCGATTGTGAAATCAATAATGGGCCAAGTCAATCACCTTTGATTATAGCCTTCTCTCTCCTCTCCTCTCTCGTCCTCCTCTCTCTCTCTCTTCTCTCTGTCCCCCTCTCTCCTCTCTCTCTCTCTCTCTTTCTCTCTCCCTCTCTCTCTCCCCCCTCTTCTCTCCCTCTCCCCCTCTAAGCTCCCTTTGACCAATCGGTCGATTTCCGGTATTGCCGTAATTGTCGTTCGAGTCCTCAATCAATCACATAATTTCCGAGAACGAACCTTATCTGATCGAGCTGTAACGAATGCGATCTAAACAGATGAATTGACTTGGAACGAGTTCTCTTACGATCAGGCCAAAGATAAAGATCATATGATTTTTACTGTCACGTTAAGTAAAATCATGTAAAAAGGGCGCGAGCAGACAATCCTATGTCATGGTTAAGCCTTGTAAAAAGGGCCTTGCGGGGCTAAAAAAAAGAAAAGAAGAAAGGCCCGGACATTAAGGCATCTCAAACGAAATAACGCCTTGTAAAAAGGGCTCCATGGGACCCAAAAAGGGCCCAAACTAACAACATGTCTTGGTAAACTCATGTAAAAAGGGCCTTGCGTTGCTAAAAGAAAGGCCCGAATAAAAACATCTACCACTTTTTTTCCCCGGACATAAGGACATCTCAATAATCCCTTGTAAAAAGGGCTCCGACGGAGCTAAAAAGGGCCCGAACAAACAGATATATAGGGACACATATCTCGAGGCCTCACTTGCTACCTATGTTACACATGGCATGTACACATGACTTATGTAGGTACATATTTCCCTTACTTGCTGTGCATTGCCTATGTTTCTATACCTACCTACATTGCTCATGTTTTTCTCCCTAAGTTTTTTAAATATGTACGATCTCTGAGTCATAGTTCCTATAACACTTGCAACTCAACATCTTCAGTGTTTTGGGGTCTCTTTTGGTTATGTCAATCATTTTCACCCCTCTGACATGCTACTTGCATTGCATGCGTCAAGCATAGCATGCTTGAAATCAATTAAAAGAGAGAGGTTTGAGAAAAGAGGTTTGATAGAGAGAAATATACCTACCTAACTGCTAAGGTCTTATCGTCCCGTAATTGAAAAGAGAAGGAGGAGGACAGGATAGGAGAAAGCCAGCCGTTCCGAGAACGAACAGTATCTGTTTAGGATAAAGTTCGCCCAGGGCGGGAATCGAACCTCCCTTCACTTTCGGGGCGATAAAACCTTAGCAGTTACAGCTCCCTCCCTGTATCAACTGGGAACAGAAATGCCGACTCTGGGACGGAAATGCCGGCTCTGGGACGGTGGGACGGAACAGGTCGGGATTTTTATAAATAAAAACACTCGTTAGATTTATATTATCAGAATAAGATGACGGGTGTCTCGACTCTAGGAGTAGAGCAGTGAGTAGGGAGTAAGTAGGGGTGATAGAGAGCATATTAGAGCATAGGATTGTAGGGGCTAGGAACTTGAGTAAACACTAAGCAGACAGTTTAGTATTGGAATAGACGTGTGCGGGTGTAGTTTTATTTCAATTCCAATATAAAGTGTAATTATTCCGAATATTTAATTTTTCTAATGACGGCCAACTTTTGTATGATGCCGGTTAAATAGAGAGTTGATTGAGCGCATAGAGCATGTGATTGTAGGGGCTAGGAACTTGAGTAAACACTAAGCAGACAGTTTAGTATTGGAATAGGCGTGTGCGGGTGTAGTTTTCTTTCAATTCCAATATAAAGTGTAATTATTCCGAATATTTAATTTTTCTAATGACGGCCAACTTTTGTATGATGCCGGTTAAATAGAGAGTTGATTGAGCGCATAGAGCATGTGATTGTAGGGGCTAGGAACTTGAGTAAACACTAAGCAGACAGTTTAGTATTGGAATAGGCGTGTGCGGGTGTAGTTTTCTTTCAATTCCAATATAAAGTGTAATTATTCCGAATATTTAATTTTTCTAATGTTATGGCCAAGACCCTTTGTTATGGTCAAGAAATAATAATAATAAATAATACATTAGACTCGTGTGGTCTCTTTCGTAGCATGCCCATCCCGTAGTATGTCCCTCATCAGCTGATGATGGGCGATGAGAGACACAATACTTCGCGTTACCACTGGGCTAACCTTGCCCTCGAACTGGTGCCAGTCTTTCGAAACACCCTGTACAAGTTAATGTTTATCTTAAGTGGTTACTTTGCTAATATGTACACAAACACAATCGTACTCGTTGTGTGAATTGGTAAGGATAAGGAGTGACTCATCTGATCATGCTGTAAGGAATGCGATCCAAACAGTGAAACAGTCTAAACCATTGGTTCCCAACCTGGGGGTATTTACCCCCCGAGGGGTAAAATACACTTTTTCGAGGGGTAAAAAGATCTAAGCGCTAAGTGGAAAAAAAATATATATACAAAAGATATAGAAAAAAAGATGACTATTAGAATGTTAGACATAGGGATCTGTTAATCTGTAACTGTTAAGGTTTTATCGTTCCAAGAGCGAAGAGAGAAGGAAGACAGGATAGGAGAACGCCAGCCGTTCCGAGAACGAACCTTAACTGATCGAGCTGTAACGAATGCGATCTAAACAGATGAATCGACTTGGAACGAGTTTTCTTACGATCAGGCCAAAGATAAAGATCATATGATTTTTACTGTCACGTTAAGTAAAATCATGTAAAAAGGGCGCGACCAGACAATCCTATGTCATGGTTAAGCCTTGTAAAAAGGGCCTTACGGGGCTAAAAAAAAAAAAAAAAAAAAAAAAAAAAAAAAAAAAAAAAAACCCTGCTAAGTTGTCCTTATCATCTGTGGAGCATAAAATTTGGCTTTTGCGGGAATAACCTGGCACCGTTAACACAATTTAGATTAGAGTAGACTCTACTAATTTTACCAAAAAAGTGACTGTGTTAGAGATGGGTAAAGAGTGAGTGAGTTATAAAAAAGAACTACTCTTTTCAGTGAACTATTCAGTCAGTGAGTCAGATCCTAACTGTCTATACCTACAGGGAGTTGATAAGTAAGTTACACGTTTTAGGATCTGACTCACTGAGTAGTAAAGAGTAGTTCTTTTTTAAAACTCACTCACTCTTCACACCTCTAGTATGTGTAGAGAAAGGTATTTATTTGGTGTTTTTTCTTCTTTTTCATTTCCCGTGCATTCTTGGATCTGCTCTACATTGCATCTCTGACCCGGTGTCAATGGCCAATCCCTACTCTCACACCCTCTGGACCCGGTAACAGCTGTAAGTAAAACATTTTATCTGAAAGATTTTCATACCTACTATGTGGTCGGTGGTGTAGTGGTCAAGACGCTCGCCTGGTAAACAGGAGGGCGTGGGATCAATCCCAGCCGAGGTGTGAATTTCATCCTCAAAATAATTTGAGAATTCGACCACAAAAGTAGTAGCCTACTGCTGGTGTAAAGGGACTTTTTAGTCCTTATCGAGCAGTATGAATGAGCACTATTATAATTATCATTATTGTTATTATATTATTATTTGATAGCCCCCGTCAAATTTAACTCCCGTAAAATAACTCCAAGTTAAACCGTCCTAAAAAAAATTCCAGCCGTATTAACCCCTTCTAATAACTCGGGTCAGATTCACTCCAATTAACCCGTCCGAGTCCAAAAATAATTCGAGTCAGATTCTTAACCCCTTAGGACCATGATCTTCACATAACAGAACTTTACCTAGAACTTTAGAAATACTTTTTTTTTTGTCTTTTTATGCAGGCTGAACTTTTTATAGTTTAAATACATTCCCTCCTATCTTAACTACTCTGTGATAGCCCCAGTCAAATTTAACTCCCGTAAAATAACTCCAAGTTAAACCGTCCTAAAAAAAATTCCAGCTGTATTAACCCCTTCTAATAACTCGGGTCAGATTCACTCCAATTAACCCGTCCGAGTCCAAAAATAATTCGAGTCAGATTCTTAACCCCTGATTAACCTATACAGGGTGTTCCTAATCTTCAGAGAGGTATTCCGGGGGGGCAGGCAGGTTCCTGTTAGGAGAGGAGAGATTACGTCGGTCATGGTTCCAGAAAAAAAAAAAAATAAATAAATAAATGGTGGTGAAGACCCTGTTTTATGTTTGTAGTCATAAAACAGCTGCTACATTTGACTCGTGTGGTCTCTGTCGTAGTATGCCCATCCCGTAGTATGTCCCTCATCAGCTGATGATGGGCGATAAGAGACACAATACTTCGCGTTACCACTGGACTAACCTTGCCCTCGAACTGGCGCCAGTCTTTCGAAACACCCTGTACAAGTTAATGTTTATCTTAAGTGGTTATCTTGCTAATATGTACACACAAACACAATCGTACTCGTTGTGTTGATTGGTAAGGATAAGGAGTGACTCATCTGATCATGCTGTAAGGAATGCGATCCAAACAGTCTCAACAAACGAGATTTCTTACGATCAGGAATCAGGCCGAAAGATAAATCGCACATTTTTTTTCTTTTTTTATATAATTAAGCAAGGTCTATTGTAATAATTATGCATTGTAAAATGTTAAACCCATAAAATACACGAGACCTTGTTTAGACTGCTGGGGTAAAGGGACTTTTTAGTCTCATTCGAGCAGGATAAACAAGGTATATTCTATTCTATTCTATTTTTGTCCAGTATAAGCACTTGTGACTTATCTACGTACTAAAAAAAAAAAACTATTTGAACGTTAGATACAGGGATCTTTTAATCTGTAATTGTTAAGGTTTTATCGTCCCAAGAGCGAAGGAAGACAGGACAGGAGAACGCCAGCCGTTCCGAGAACGAACCTTATCTGATCGAGCTGTAAAGAATGCGATCTAAACAGATGAATTGACTTGGGAACGAGTTTTCTTACGATCAGGCCAAAGATAAAGATCATATGATTTTTACTATAATAATAATAATAGACTCTTGAGTGGAAGGCAACCACTAGGCGAGGTTAACGCCTTAGGCGTTCTCTACCACCTAACCCTTAGAGCTCCATTATTATGTGGTCAAATTCTCAAATAAATGAGGATAAAATTCCATACCTCGGCTGGGATCGAACCCACGCCCTCCTGATTACCAGGCGAGCGTCTTGACCACTACGCCACCGAGGCAGGTATGATACTCATGTTTCTTTTGTTAAGATCTTGAAAACTCGACTAAATTGACCAACCGCCACCGAGGCAGGTGGCGTTAAGTTAAATCATGTAAAAAGGGCGCGAACAGACAATCCTATGTCATGGCTAAGCCTTGTAAAAAGGGCCTTACGGGGCTAAAAAAAAGAAAAAAGGCCCGGACATAAGGGCATCTCAAACGAAATAACGCCTTGTAAAAAGGGCTCCATGGGACCTAAAAAGGGCCCAAACTAACAACATGTCATGGTAAAATCATGTAAAAAGGGCCTTGCGTTGCTGAAAGAAAGGCCCGAATAAAAACATCTACCACTTTTTTTTCCGGATATAAGGACATCTCCGACGGAGCTAAAAAGGGCTCCGATGGAGCTAAAAAGGGCCCGAACAAACAGATATAGGGACACATATCTCGAGGCCACACTTGCTACTTATGTTACACATGGCACATTGGCACATGGCTAATTGTTTTTATGTACACATGACCTATGTACATATTTCCCTTACTTGCTATGCGTTGCTTATGTTTCTATACGTACATTGCTCATGTTTTTCTCCCTAAGTTTTTTAAATATGTAGGTACGATCTCTGAGTCATAGTTCCTATAACACTTGCAACTCAACATCTTCAGTGTTTTGGGGTCTCTTTTGGTTATGTCAATCATTTTCACCCCTCTGACATTGCATTGCATGCGTTAAGCATAGCATGCTTGAAATCAATTAAAAGAGAGAGGTTTGAGAAAAGAGGTTTGAGCCAGCCTAGTTAGCTAAGTTGGTAGTGCGTCTGTCTTGTAAGCGCTAGGCCGCGGGTTCGATTCCCGCCCGGGCCGGATTTTATCCTGATGGGATAATGTTCGTTCTCGGAACGGCTGGCTTTCTCCTATCCTGTCCTCCTTCTCTCTTCAATTTCGGGACGATAAGACCCTAGCAGTTACAGTTCCCTCTGTCAAACCTCTTTAAAAAAAAAGAGATTTGATAGAGAGAAATATACCTACCTAACTGCTAAGGTCTTATCGTCCCGTAATTGAAAAGAGAAGGAGGAGGACAGGATAGGAGAAAGCCAGCCGTTCCGAGAACGAACAGTATCTGTTTAGGATAAAGTTCGCCCAGGGCGGGAATCGAACCTCCCTTCACTTTCGGGGCGATAAAACCTCTAGCAGTTACAGTTCCCTCTGTCAAACCTCTTTAAAAAAAAAGAGATTTGATAGAGAGAAATATACCTACCTAACTGCTAAGGTCTTATCGTCCCGTAATTGAAGAGGGAAGGAGGACAGGATAGGAGAAAGCCAGCCGTTCCGAGAACGAACCTTATCTGTTTAGGATAAAGTTAGCCTCGGGCGGGAATCGAACCTCCCTTCACTTTCGGGGCGATAATAATAATAATAATAGACTCTTGAGTGGAAGGTAGCCACTAGGCGAGGTTAACGCCGGAGGCGTTTTCTACCACCTAACCCTTAGAGCTCCATTATTATGGGGTCAAATTCTCAAATAAATGAGGATAAAATTCCATGCCTCGGCTGGGATCGAACCCGGCGATAAGACCTTAGCAGTTACAGCACTTACAGCTCCCTCCCTGTATCAACTGGAAACGGAAATGTCGGCTCTGGGACGGAAATGCCGGCTCCTCTGGGACGGAAGGACGGAACAGGTCGGGATTTTTATAAATAAAAACACTCGTTAGATTTAGATTATCAGAATAAGATGACGGGTGTCTCGACGCTAGGAGTAGAGTAGAGAGTAGGGGTGATAGAGAGCATATTAGAGCATGTGATTGTAGGGGCTAGGAACTTGAGTAAACACTAAGCAGACAGTTTAGTATTGGAATAGACATGTGCGGGTGTAGTTTTATTTCAATTCCAATATAAAGTGTAATTATTCCGAATATTTAATTTTTCTAATGACGGCCAACTTTTGTATGATGCCGGTTAAATAGAGAGTTGATTGAGCGCATAGAGCATGTGATTGTAGGGGCTAGGAACTTGAGTAAACACTAAGCAGACAGTTTAGTATTGGAATAGGCGTGTGCGGGTGTAGTTTTCTTTCAATTCCAATATAAAGTGTAATTATTCCGAATATTTAATTTTTATAATGACGGTCAACTTTTGCACAATAATAGTAGTAGCCTACTGTTGGAGTAAAGGGACTTTTCAGTCCTATGCGAGCAGTATAAATGAGCACTATTATTATTGCTCTCTGTGTGCAAAGAGGCAGCATAGAGGTGATTTTTCACTTTTTGGGTGTAATGGCTCCACCACACTTGCTGCCATCAGCCACTTGTGTATTTTCAATAGTTATATCTGAAAGAGGGCCTCTGATTAAAATTTTGTTATTTCTTGATTAAAAAAATACCAAGAATCAAAGAGGTCTGTCTCTGAGGGCTAAGAAAGATGTTTTAATACATGGGTTTCTGTGGGTAAACATCATGAAGTACGCTTTGAGAGTCGGTGCTAATTTTGAAAATTTATATCTCCTTGGCGAAAGTGTCACAGAGAAAAATAATAATTTTTTATGAGCGGGTGGCCTTCGTACTCAACCTTTGCCATGCCTTAAGCAAGGGGAAATTCGGGCTGGTATCCTGACTGATTAAAGTCCCTAGTCAGGCCTATTTTTATTATTATTCTATTCTAATTCTCATTTCTATTCTATTCTTGCAGGCGGTGAATCCACTCAGAACGAATCCAACAACGGTTTGGACACCAGAGATTCCGCTAGTATCAAATCCTCAAATTCAATTCGATCCTTTCCATCTTCTCTTTCCAGGCGGTGAATCCACTCAGAACGAATCCAACAACGGTTTGGACACCAGAGATTCCGCTAGTATCAAATCCTCAAATTCAATTCGATCTTCCAGCAATAACAGCTTAGAGAAGGAAAACACCAACACCTATATCAATAACAGTCATTCCAACACAAATAACATAAGGTAAGCAACGGTCCCCGTGGTTATTATCTAGATGGGTGACCATATCAAATCCTCTAACGCCATTAGATCCTCTAGTAATAATAGTTTAGGGAAAACACCAACATCTATATCAATAACAGTCATTCCAACACAAATAACATAAGGTAAGCAACGTTCTGCGTGGTTATGTGATTGATGGTGGATCAGCCCTGTTAAGCCTATACAAAGCAATAGAATAGAATATAGGAAAATACCCTGTTTACATTGCCAGAATGAGACCGAAAAGTCCCTTTACTTCCGCAGTCTAAACAAGGTGTCGTTATATCAATTCAATTCGATCTTCCAGCAATAACAGCTTAGAGAAGGAAAACACCAACACCTATATCAACAACAGTCATTCCAACACAAATAACATAAGGTAAGCAACGGTCCCCGTGGTTATTATCTGGATGGGTGACCATAACGAATCCTCTGACGCCATTAGATCCTCTAGTAATAATAGCTTAAGGAAAACACCAACACCTATATCAATAACAGTCATTCCAACACAAATAACATAATGTAAGCAACGTTCTGCGTGGTTATGTGATTGATGGTGGATCAGCCCTGTTAAGCCTATAAAAAGCAATAGAATAGAATATGTTGGAATATCAATTTAACTAATCAGTTAGGTACCATTTTTGAATACTCGCGCCATGCGATTTATCGATATTGTAAATAACTCGATATCGATTTTTTCTTCTTGTTATTCTCTGAGCTTTTTCAACTTTCCAAAATCACCATAATGTGCTTTTCTGCTTTTGGCTATTTTGTCTTTTGTATTGTTTTATAATAAAGTATAATCGTTCATCCAAATGAAGTGCCTTCTTATTGTTGCTTTCTTAGAACCACGCTCTGCTAACAGAATATAGGAAAATACCCTGTTTACATTGCCAGAATGAGACCGAAAAGTCCCTTTACTTCCGCAGTCTAAACAAGGTGTCGTTATGTTTCTTTCAATAGTCCCTCACATATAACAACAATTTTTTCTATTTTTCCGTATTTCTTTCAAAGTCTCTTAGCTTAAGAAGCCTTCTAAAGACTGAAAAAATATTGTTGAAATCGCTTAGCGGCATTTTACCGCTTTTTGGCGGTTTTCGGTGTCAGGGTGTCTACCAGACTGGAAAACCGGGAAAAGTTAGGGAATTTCATGGAGACTGGAAAAGTCAGGGAATTTCACGAAAAAGTGCCAAAAATCGAACAAATCGAAGTTAACAATATCTCGGGAAGGGTATAAGCTAAAGACTTGAAATTTGGTATGTAGTTCACAAATGTGACAAGGATGCAACAAAAAACGTTTGGTTGAGATGGTTGCTGCGCTTGGACAATTTTTCTATTTTTCCGTATTTCTTTCAAGGTCTTAGCTTAAGAAGCCTTCTAAAGACTGAAAAAATATTGTTGAAATCGCTTAGCGGCATTTTACCGCTTTTTGGCGGTTTTCGGTGTGGGGTGATGTGAATGAAGAGTGAGTAAGAGAGGAGGGGAAATCACGATAAATAGTAAGGAAGGGTAATGTGAATGAAGGAGGAGGGGATGAGGAATGGGGGAGAGGGGAAACCTTAATAAATAGTACCTATACGGAGTGAGGAGGAGAAGGAAGTTCTATTCCAGCTGTTCCCAAACTTTTTTTTTTACACGACCCTTTTTTTCAATTGTGAACTCTCCGCGGCCCCTTTACTGTATTTTATGTGATTTTCCCGTGGGTCTTGAAGCCCTTCACGGCCCCCGGGGGTCCGCGGACCCCAGTTTGGGAAACACTCGCTCTATTCTATATCTGTTTCTCTTTCTCTGTTGCAGTTGCAGTCGAAGCGTGAGCTCTTCTTCAAGAACAACAGTGATGTTTCATCAGGCACAGGCACTGTTTCTTCTCCCTCCACACCGCCCCCTCCAGTTCCCACACTGAAAGACATGTTGAAACGTAAGTACAGAGTTTCTTCTAACCTGAAGTTCTTTTTTAAGAGGTTTGAACCCGCGACCTATCGCTCACAAGGCGGAGGCGTTCCTTCCAAACTGGGTAATTAGGCTGGCTTCTCAGGCATAATTCATATTTTCATTGAGAGAGAAACTATCAATAAAATTTATTTCCTGACTGTCCAAAGTTTGGACTGCCCTGACCGTCGTTCAGGGATAAGTTGCGTTCCATCGACGGTCTATCAATTGTGTTCAAGGACGAGTTGTCGATTTTGTCCAGGGATATAGTGCATTCCTTAACGTCTTGACTGAGGGCTAAGGGCACGAAAGGCCCGCGCTGAAGCTAGGGTGCAGGGACAAACAGCCCTAAAGGTTGGGTTAAGCTTATACGAATCTACGAAGGCTAAGGGTGGAGTCCGCGCCTAGGACCGATCAAACAAATGTTCAGGGACAAGTTGCGTTCCAGGGCCGGTCAACACCTTGAAGCGGGGGTGCGCGCCGGGGCCGTTGCGCGCGGGCGGACACGGGGTGCAAGTACGAATGCGAGTGTAATTGTGTGTGTGTGTGTGTGTGTGTGTGTGTGCCGCGGACCCCAGTTTGGGAAACACTTGATCTATTCAATATCTGTTTCTCTTTCTCTGTTGCAGTTGCAGTCGAAGCGTGAGCTCTTCTTCAAGAACAACAGTGATGTTTCATCAGGCACTGTTTCTTCTCCCTCCACACCGCCCCCTCCAGTTCCCACACTGAAAGACATGTTGAAACGTAAGTACCTACTATTGGTGTTGGGCAGGATGGAAAGTCTTATTTTATTACCAGCTTCGGTGGTGTAGTGGTCAAGGCGCTCGCCTGGTAAACAGGAGGGCGTGGGTTCAATCCCAGCCGAGGTATGGAATTTTATTTTCAGCACGGCCCGGACACACGCGTGCACGCATGCCTGTACTTCATCGCGCCGTCCGGTCACGGCCTCAAACCCCTGGATGTGGAATTCATGCAGCGCCTGCATGACAAGGTCAACATTATCCCGGTCATAGCCAAGGCCGACACGATGACCCCGGAAGAGTGCGCGCTGTTCAAGAAACAGGTGAGACAAAAATCCCACATTAGTGAAAAATATACTTATAGAAGATAATATCCCTTTAAATAAAGGGATATTATCTTCTATAAGTATATTTTTCACTAATGTGGGATTTAAATAAAGGGATATTATCCCAAAAAATCCAATAAAGAAGAACGAAAAAAATCTTTAGGAAAGCACGCTCTCTAGAAAAAAAAATCTTATCGAAATCCCTCCTAAAAGAAAAAAAATCCCACACCAACGAAAAATAAATCCCTCTTGAAAATAAATCCCACGCCAACGAAAAATACATCCCACGCCAACGAAAAATACATCCCTCGCCAATGAAAAACCAACCAAGACAGAAAAAAGTCCTAACAGTATAAATAAAATAGGTATATTCTGTTCTGTTTTTCAGATTAATTGATATCAGATAAGTTACAAATTTTCCGTTTTCCCCCACTCCATCGAAAAGTTCATCTCTTATTTAAAGGGGAAATCCCTTGCCAACAAAATATAAATCCCTTATTGAAAGGAAAAAAATCCCACGCCAACGAAATATTTATCAAAGATTAAATTTCTTGAATGTCTACCTACCTTTTTTCCCTCAGATTCTAAGTGAAATCGCTCAGCACAAGATCGAAATCTACCAGTTCCCCCCAGGCGGTAGCAGTGAGGATGACACGAGCAAATTTAACAAGAACTTGAGGGACCGGGTACCATTCGCTGTGGTGGGGTCTAACACGGTGGTAGAGATTGATGGAAAGAAAGTCAGAGGCCGAAAATACCCGTGGGGTATTGCAGAAGGTAAGATTTGTCTGGCTGGGGGACGTTAAATAGGGAGTAGACCAGCTTAGTCTGGCTGGGGGACGTTAAATAGGGAGTAGACCAGCTTAGTCTGGCTGGAGGACGTTAAACAGGGAGTAGACCAGCTTAGTCTGGCTGGGGGACTTTAAACAGGGACAATACCAGCCTGAACTTTCCCTTGCTAACATTATATTGAAATAGGGGACTATTCTAAGGCCAACCACTGACTATCAGGTAGACCTGACGACAGGTACACCTGATCAGGTCTACCTGATACGAGCAAGTTCAATAAGAACCTGAGAGACAGAGTACCATTCGCTGTGGTGGGGTCTATATTTTAACATATTATGGGGGTCACTTTATACTTGGTTTACAACGTGTTCAGCCATTTTTTTTTATTATTTTTTTTTTTGTCCAAATTATCTATGTGTCCCTTGCTTCCCCTATGTATTTCAGTTGAGAATTTGGAGCATTGTGATTTCATCGCTCTGAGGAACATGCTGATTCGCACCAATCTGCAAGATTTGAAAGACGTGACGAGCAATGTCCACTATGAGAATTTCCGCTGTCGAAAGCTGGCCGGTCTGGGAACGGATGGCAAACCACGCCTCCTTAACAAGTAAGTCGAGTTGAAAACGTTTGAATGGTTGAAAAAAATGTAAAAATCAACGAAGAATCATTAAAAGAATAAGAAGAAGAAGAAGAAAACGAAGAAGAAAAAGAAAAAGAAGAATCATTAAAAGAAAGGAAGGGAAAAAAAAACAGAAGTTAACACCAAATATTCTGTCTTGGTTGCGTAGTGGTCAAGACACTCGTCTGCTAAACAGGAGGGTATGGGTTCAATCCCAGTCGAGGTATGGAATTTTATCTTTTTTTATATATATATGAGAAGTCTATTTTTATTTGTTCGTCTATTTTTGGACGTTTTAAGGTTCGTTCCCATCTGTCGTGAGTTTCATCCAATTTTTTCCCCGAATCTTAAATGAGTGTTCCCATTACGTACGACACGATTACGTACGACACCGAGGTAGTTACCTACGTCGGTGGTGTAGTGGTCAAGGCGCACGCCTGGTAAACAGGAGGGTGTGGGTACAAACCCAGCCGAGGTTTGGAATTTTATCCTCAATATAATTTGAGAATTTGACCACAATAATAGTAATAGCCTACTGCTGGAGTAAAGGGACTTTTCAGTCCTATGAGGCTTGGGTGTAGGGGCAAACAGCCCTAAAGGATGGGGTAAGCGGTTAGGCCCTAAAGGATGACTTATACGTACCTACCTCGGTGGTGTAGTGGTCAAGGCGCTCGCCTGGTAAACAGGAGGGCGTGGATTCAATCCCAGCCGAGGTATGGAATTGCACTATTATAAGCACTATTACATGTCTCTTACACTACTCTGTACATACTACTTACACTCTGTAGACTATTTTTAATGTCTCTCTTGAATTGTTACAGGAACCCTCTGGCCCAGATGGAGGAAGAGAAGAGAGAGCATGAAGCGAAGATGAAGAAGATGGAAGTCGATATGGAACAAGTGTTTGAAATGAAGGTCAAAGAGAAGAAGCAGAAACTGAAAGACTCGGAAATTGATGTAAGTACGATGAGTGACATACTAATGGAGAAAATAGTAGAGAGATCTGTAACAACCGAGGTCTTATCGTTCCGAAATCAAAGAGAGGAGGAGGAGGAGGAGGAAAAAAATAGAAAGCCTAGTTAGCTTGGACGGTAGCGCGTCTGCCTTGTAAGTGCTGGGTTGCGGGTTCGATTCTCGGGTGGTCTTTATCTGACACGGATAATGTTCGTTCTCGGAACGGCTGGCTTTCTCCTATCCTGTCTTCCTTCTCTCTCCGATTTCGGGACGATAAGACTCTGGCAGTTACAGTTCCCTCTATCAAACCTCTTTTTTTTTAAACTTGCTAAACTTAATGAAAAAAAAAAAACCCTATTATTGTTCTTAAATGACATTTTTGATTTGCCATCAATCACACTTAACTTCAAATGTTGTGGTTTTCTGGACTGGACTATACTGGACAGGACTGGACTTATAGACCCAAAACGTCCAGTACAAAACAAGATACGTGCCAACTTCAAGTCCAGGAAACCACAACATTGGAAGTTATTGGTCTTGTCAAAAGCCGCGCCGGCCCCGTCTGAACATGGGAAAAGGCAAAGAAGAAGAATTTGTGATTTATTTTCGGTGTAAATGTAAATGCAATTTCTTTGTGTTATTATGTCACAACTTTGGTGCTCACTGCAGCATTGTAGGTTTTTTCCCAATACATATCTCAATAATCCTAAGAACCAATGTTTACCTACCATGCTGGCACCGGTCGCTATGCGTATTTACATGTCATAGCTACTCATTTTCCTCACGAGGCTGAGTGGGCCCTGCAACGTCCAGTCACGGGATCAATCATTTGCATGATACAAATTTCTTGACCCCGCCGGGAATCGAACTTGGGTCTCCCGCGTGCAAGGCGAGTGGAGTGACCACTACACCATGGGAGCTGATGATTTATTTTCGATGTTTGTACCTATAATTTCACAGCTACAAAGACGTCACGAGCAGATGAAAAAGTCGCTCGAAGCGCAAATCAAGGAGCTGGAAGAGAAGAGGCGTGGCCTGGAGCTCGAGATCAGCCAATGGGAACAGAGCAATGGCGTCTCCATGGATGAACTGCGCAGGCGCAGTCTGGAAAGAGAGTAAGTACCCGTGCCAGGTAGTCAGGAAGGTGTGGGTTCGATCCCAGCCGAGGCATAAAAAAAGAGGTTTGACAGAGGGAACTGTAACTGCTATGGTCTTATCGTCCCGAAATCGAAGAGAGAAGGACGACAGGATAGGTAGTCAGCCGTTCCGAGAACGAACATTATCCGCTCAAGATAAAATTCACCCTGGGCGGGAATCTAACCCGCGGCCTAGCGCTTACAAGGCAGACGCGATACCACTAAGCTAACTAGGCTGGCAAAAAATAAAAAAAAAGAAAACAATTTGCTTTTCAATTCGCATTTATTTGTTCAAATTTATGTATAGATAGCCACCAACCACCAACCAGGTGGCTCGTCTGCCTTGTAAAGCGCTAGGCCGCGGGTTCGATTCCCGCCCGGGGCGGATTTTATCCTGATGGGATAATGTTCGTTCTCGGAACGAAATTTGAAGAAACTGAGGTTTAGGCAAGTCTGACACCGGACCACTCAATTGGTCAAAACATCATTCCGAAGTTAATTTCAGCCAGCCTAGTTAGTTTGGACGGTAGCGCGTCGGCCTTGTAAGCGCTAGGTCACGGGTTCGGTTCCCGCCCGGGGCGAATTTTATCCTAAACAGATAAGGTTCATTCTCGGAACGGCTGGCTTTCTCCTATCCTGTCCACTTTTCGATTCCTGAACGATAAGACCTCCGTTGTTGGAATTCCGTCAAACAAACCTCTAAGAAAAGTTTTTTTTTTAAGTTTCAACTTAAATTTCACTTCCTTCGACTGCTATGAAAATACGTACTTCATATAAACTATCCTATTCATACTATTTCTATGTAAAATATTGAATAAATTAAATTTCAATTTTGAAGGAAAAAAAACCCTGGTCTTGTCTTATTATTCTTTGTTCAACAGGCCCCATAGAGTATATGAAATCAAAAGGAGAAGGAGAAAATAGCTTGAAGAAAGCTCTCTTGGAACAAACATACCTACCAATATTTCAACACTAGGCCCTCGAAATTGTCCTTTTCGAAAAGGGACAAATTTGGTGAACGGGCCCCTGGCGTGAAAAAACCCTGGTCTTGTCTTATTATTCTTTGTTCAACAGGCCCCATAGAGTATATGAAATCAAAAGAAGAAGGAGAAAATAGTTCGAAGAAAGTTCTCTTGGACCAAACATACCTACCAATATTTCAACACTAGGCCCTCGAAATTGTCCTTTTCGAAAAGGGACAAATTTGGTGAACGGGCCCCTGGCGTGGAAAAAAAAGGTGTAAGAGGAATGAAATTTAAAGAATAGGGCCCTAGAGTGTGAAGGGGTGAAGTTTCAGACATTAAAACTGAGGCCCCAAGACGTTATTGGGCTGTTACGAAAATTCAGGGAACAGGGCCCTTAAGGAAAGAAAAATATTGACCTCCTTCGTTTCCTAATTGCCTATTAGAACGGTCAAAATTTTGGAAACTCTGGGATGTGTCTGCAGTAGTGGTAGTAACCTCCTTTATTTCCTAAGTGCCTATTATAATGGTCAGCATTTTGGAAACCAAATAGAGCCGGAAAACTGATATTTAATACCTCCTCTATTTCCTAAGTGCCTATTATAATGGTCAGCATTTTGGAAAGCAAATGGAGCCGGAAAACTGATATTTAATACCTCCTCTATTTCCTAAGTGCCTATTATAATGGTCAGCATTTTGGAAACCAAATAGAGCCGGAAAACGGATATTTAATACCTCCTCTATTTCCTAAGTGCCTATTATAATGGTCAGCATTTTGGAAACCAAATAGAGCCGGAAAACTGATATTTAAATGTTTAATATTCAGTTTATTATCATTCTTGATTTGATTTTTCAATTTTACTTTCATGTAATGATTTAAAATCAAGACTTTCTCTCTCTCTTTTTTTCCAGCAGTTCCCTGGACGGTAAAGAGAAGAAAGTGAAGAAGAAGGGACTATTCTAAACACTGAAGCCAATACAATGTGCCATACAGAACGTATCTAACCCGTGTACGGTCACTATTGAAACTCGACAGTTACACGCTGTGTATTTTGTAACGTGGGGGGTTTTGTCCGAATTATTTTGACCCAACTGAATTATTTAAAGGATTGTAAGGCACATTGTTCATGTGGTTTTGTCACGTAAGCCCGGAGTTTTTGCAGGTTTGTCCAGGATTTTACAGCGAGTTTCCAGCGTTTTTTTATTGCAACTTCGTCGGTACCAAATGCTGGAGCGTACTTGACTGCAGTAGTGCTTTTTTACCGACGGGCGCTTTTAAAACACGCAAAGTTTTAAGCTTTTAAAGTTTGCTTCTAAAGAGGAGAGTCCTTCGGAGTTTACTTTAAAATTCGTAAAGATAACTCTAGTCGCACAAAGCTTGAAGGAAATAGTCGCTTCTTTTTTTATTCAGCCAACTCGGGG
>NW_007378646.1:117625-118229 GCF_000475195.1 Diaphorina citri
GGACGATAAGACCCTAGCAGTTACAGTTCCCTCTGTCAAACCTTAAAAAAAAAAAATGTACATTTAGTTTTTTTTTTTACTAATCCGATTTTTTCTCTCTCTCTTTTTTCCAGCAGTTCCCTGGATGGTAAAGAGAAGAAAGTGAAGAAGAAGGGACTATTCTAAATCCTGACGCCAATACAATGTGCCATACAGAACGTATCTAAACCGTGTACGGTCACTATTGAAACTCGACAGTTACACGCTGTGTAATTTGTAACGTGGGGGGTTTTGTCCGAATTATTGGGGCTCAACCACTTTTTTTTTTCTTCGCTGATAAAGGAAGTTCGAAACACGCTGATCTCAATAGAAATGCTTAAAATTTCATTTGAGGCTTCCTGAGAGGAGAAATCTTCGTTTGAAATTTTCGAATTTTGAAACGCACAAAATTTTCGCGGGCAGCCATTTTTTCGTGATGACGTCAGTTCATGCGAGGTCGTAAACCATGGCTGCTTCAACGTTATTTTTTTGCGACCTTTGAGCGACATTTTAGGAGCCATCGTAAGGCTACATTTTCATGGGTTTTGTCACGTAACGCGTCGGAGTTTTGTGCAGGTTTTGCCAG
>NW_007378646.1:123223-124825 GCF_000475195.1 Diaphorina citri
CTGGCAAGTTATTTCGCACCAACACTCGTATTTTTGCTTGGTACGTTCTTAAGAGCTAGAGAGTGTAATGTAATTACAAACGCAGGACATTCTATTCCTTTGCTTTGTCATCTCACGCGATTTAACAATTTGTATTAAAAAAGGACGAAAAGGGGGAAGGACTCTCAGATAGTGTGTCCGAGCCCTAGAGCCTAAATCCGAAGTTTCAGCCATTGGTCCGTGTGTGTGTCTGTCTGTGTGTCTGTCTGTAAACAAAATATCTCGAGAACGGTAAGAGCTAGAGACTTGAAATTTGGTATGTAGATGTCATATGTGACAAGGATGCGACACGAAACTTTTGGTTAAGACCGGTGTAACGCTTGGCGGCATTTTACTGCTTTTTGGCGGTTTTCGGTGTAATTTAACAATATCTCGGGGACGGCATGAGCTAGAGACTTGAAATTTGGTATGTAGTTCACAAATGTGACAAGGATGCAACACAAAACGTTTGGTTGAGATGGTTGCTGCGCTTGGCGGTATTTTGACCGCTTTTGGACAGATTTCGACCGTTTTTTGGCGGTTTTCAGCTATACCGACTAAACGGTTAGAGATATGGTAAAAGTTAGGGTAAAATAATACTCAAATAACACCACACCAGATTTTTTATATAGAGCTAAATCAAAATTTTGAAGGTGTACCTTCAAAATCAAGCCTCCCCAAAAATTTGGTTAAAATAGGTGCTGCGGTTGGCGGTATTTTGACCGCTTTTTGGCGGTTTTCAGCTATACTGACTAAAGGGTTAGAGATATTGTAAATGTTACAACAGAACACCCAAATAAGCTCCATTCAGTAGGATAAGGAAAGTCGTGTGATGTTCACACCAGATTTTTTTTTTTTCTCTCTGTCCACAGTTCAATTATCAGAATGCCTGAAAGGAAAATACCGAAGGAAGTGGACGGGTACATTGGGTTCGCCAATCTTCCCAATCAGGTGTTCCGAAAGGCCGTCAAGAAGGGCTTTGAATTCACACTCATGGTAGTAGGTAAGTAAAGTGGACACGGTGCTTGAGGTACAGTACCTTAAGCTGTTCCAAGTAAATAAATAAATAAACCTTTATTTGGTGGTCATTAAAGGCACAATACAATACATACTTATAACTTATAAGTTATAAGTTTAGAAAAACATACAAAGAGTAATCCTACCTATGAATATAACCATTATGCTGCAAGATTTGAAAGACGTGACGAGCAATGTCCACTATGAGAATTTCCGCTGTCGAAAGCTGGCCGGTCTGGGAACGGATGGCAAACCGCGCCTCCTCAACAAGTAAGTAGAGTTGAAAACGTTTGAATGGTTGAAAAAAATGTAAATTCAACGAAGAATCATTAAAGGAAGGTGTAATATTTTCGGACTGGTTTGAGACTTCAGCCAGTCCGATTACACCATTCGAAGATTCGTTCTCCATTGGGATTTGATTTTGGATCCACAAATAAATTTGCTCTCGTTTTGTAGGTACCTATCAGATTTGTCTACCCGAAATAATGTCATATGACGGTTCCGGGTATGTTTGCTTCTAAAATGGAGAGACAGGTTTTTAGTGGGTGAAAATCCCACACTATTCAA
>NW_007378646.1:125481-128731 GCF_000475195.1 Diaphorina citri
AAAAAAAATTTTAACATAAAATAAAAAAAAAAAAAAAAAAAAAAAAAAAAAAAAAAAATCAGTAAAACATCAAAACTCTGTTCCGTGTTGATTTATGCCGGGCGTCTCTTCAAACTATTGACGTAGGTTTTTTTTTTTTTAAGAGGTTTGACAGAGGGAACTGTAACTGCTATGGTCTTATCGTCCCGAAATCGAAGAGAGAAGGAAGACAGGATAGGAGAAAGCCAGCCGTTCCGAGAACGAACATTATCCCATCGGGATAAAATCCGCCCCGGGCGGGAATCGAACCCGCGGCCTAGCGCTTACAAGGCAGACGCACTACCAGCTAAGCTAACTAGGCTGGCTCTCCGAGGCTTGGGTGTAGGGGCAAACAGCCCTAAAGGATGGGTTATACGTACCTACCTCGGTGGTGTAGTGGTCAAGGCGCTCGCCTGGTAAACAGGAGGGCGTGGGTTCAATCCCAGCCGAGGTATGGAATTTTATCCTCAAAATAATTTGAGAATTTGACCGCAATAATAGTAGTAGCCTACTGCTGGAGTAAAGGGACTTTTCAGTCCTATGCGAGCAGTATAAATAAGCACTATTATTATTATTATTATACGAATCTACGTATAACTACATGCTATCAAAGGTAAAAATCAAATCTCAAATTATTTGGGGTAAAGCAGAGTTTTTTCACATCTTTTGGATATCTCAGTATTACTAAGTCCTCATATTAATCGCATTATTCGCATTAAAATGTTGTATTTACAGTTCTCCTAAAATCATCATCATATTACTTTATTCAATTATCCAACTGTACCATTCCTGCTCCGTCCTCACACTCAATCAATCTCAACTTCTTCCTCGAACCTCTCATTCTCATTGAAATCGCCCGCACCACCGATAAGTCCTATTACTTACTAAGTCCTTCCTTTGCAACCAATTTCCATTATAAATATGGACTGGTTACTGAAATTTTCAGTAATCTTTTTACATTTACACTGGTAATGGCGCCTTTGGTCGCTACTCGATAAAAGTACCTTCGGTTTTGGCCGCAAATTTTTTACAAGAGGATAGAACAATATTATTTATTAAAACATACAAAAACAGAGATGAACATAATGAAATACTTAAAATGAAAAGATCTATAGAATACAACTTAAGAGGGGAAAGTATACACATGCCATTCTGTAAATTAGAAAAAACGACTAAAAGTACAATCATTAGTGGACATACTTTCTATAATGTCCTTCGCACTCAACCTTTGCTATATCTTTAGCAAGGACAATTTCAGGCTGGTATACTCCCTGTTTAAAGTCCCCCGGCCCGACAAGGCTCAGGAAAACAATTCATACATAAATAGAACCTTATCTATCTTCAGGTGGAAACGTCGCGATGTCTCCTAGTAGAAAACAACGTTAAGCTCAGCTCAATACAGAACGTATCTAACCCGTGCACGGTCACTATTGAAACTCGACAGTTACACGCTGTGTATTTTGTAACGTGAGGGGTTTTGTGTAATCATCCGAATCATTTTGACCCAAGTTGCAGAGTCGTGTTCTGTTTTATTTTGAACACCTTTAAAAAATTCAGGACCAAAGCTGACCAGTGCAGTGTTTTCTTCGGTCAGGTCAGGAGCTTGTTGAAGAGTTTGGTCATGAGAAATTAGCGACATTAATAGAATAGAATAGAATATACCTTGTTTATCCTGCCAGAATGAGACTGAAAAGTCCCTTTACTCCCGCAGTCTAAACAAGGTCTTGTATATTTCATAGGAAAAGTTTACAGGTTTATAAACCTTGCTTAACTTAAAAAAAAATGTTGTATTTCTGTTCTGACTAAAACTGATCGATTGTTTTTGGACCAGATGAATTACTCAGACAATGTTCTGACTAATTCAAAGTATTTAGACATAACAGAAAACCCCTGATGTTATTTCCAAGCTTCCTCCTTAGATCTGGAATCATGCCAACTAGGAATCTCACATAAGCTCAGCCTGACTGTGGTAGATACCCCTGGATTTGGTGATGCCGTGGACAACAGTGACTGCTGGCAACCAGTCATCAACTATATCGAGAACAGGTGAGCCAAAAGATCCGGGTTCGATTCCCATCATCTTCGGTGGTGTAGTGGTTAAGCCTGGTAAACAGGAGGGCGTGAGTTCAATCCCAGCCGAGGTATCAAACATCTTTTAGTTATTTTAAGAAAGGTTACTTTTTACATTTTATTTTTAGTCGTATGCATTTATGTATGTTACCATGTATTTCTCTGAAGTTTTTCCAACGTCGAGGAGTGAGTTCCAACTCAATTGGTCTCAGTTATGGAGGGTACCCGGGTTCGATTCCCGTCTTTAGTTATTTTAAGAAAGGTTACTTTTTACATTTTATTTTTAGTCGTATGCATTTATGTATGTTACCATGTATTTCTCTGAAGTTTTTCCAACGTCGAGGAGTGAGTTCCAACTCAATTGGTCTCAGTTATGGAGGGTACCCGGGTTCGATTCCCGTCTTGCCAATTTCCTCTACGCTAATGGTGGATTTCACCAATGAATTAATGAGAGATTTCACCAATGGGAGAATTTTTAATGGTCCAAAAAGGAGTTTTTTAAAAACTCCTTCTTAGAAGTTTTTTTTTAAAAAAAAAACTTCTCCTTTGCAATTTTTATTAATGATGCAAAAAGAAAGAGTTTTTAAAAACTCCTGTTTGTTCCAGTAAAAATTCTCCCATTAGTGAAAGCTCTCATTAAGTCATTGGAGAAATCCACCATAGGTCTTACTATGTAGTAGTGTATGCCGTATGCGTAAAGTCAAATCTGTCTAATTGCGAATCCAAGGGACCGGCAATTTTTTTCCCCACTTATCCAGTTTTCCTAATTACAATGGAGCAGTTGCAAATGGGTAAAAATTATAAATAAATGGTCGATTCCTATGTAAAAAGTTGGAAAAATCCAAAACTGAGGGAAAAACTCTGAAAAAATAACCTTTTTAGGTCGAAAATTCAAATTTTATTTTCCGTTCTAATGAAAGAGTTCAAATATGTGTGACCGTCAGACTTTACGCAGTTGTGCCATACAGAACGTATCTAACCCGTGTACGGTCACTATTGAAACTCGACAGTTACACGCTGTGTATTTTGTAACGTGGGGGGTTTTGTGTTTTGTCGAACCATCCGAATTATTTTGACGCAACTGAATTATTTAAAGATGTTCAGTCTCACAAAGCGCTTAATGTGTTAAAGATTCAATTTAGGGGATATTATACCCCCCCCC
>NW_007378646.1:128764-128975 GCF_000475195.1 Diaphorina citri
TGACTAATTCAAAGTATTTAGACATAACAGAAAACCCCTGATGTTATTTCCAAGCTTCCTCCTTAGATCTGGAATCATGCCAACTAGGAATCTCACAAAGTTCTCTCAATTTATGACTTTTTCTTAGTTATTTTAAGAAAGGTTACTTTTTACATTTTATTTTTAGTCGTATGCATTTATGTATGTTACCATGTATTTCTCTGAAGTTTTT